>NC_037677.1:62935500-63089515 GCF_003255815.1 Theropithecus gelada | reverse complement strand
GCTCACTGCAAGCTCCGCCTCCCGGGTTCACGCCATTCTCCTGCCTCAGCCTCCCGAGTAGCTGGGACTACAGGCGCCCGCCACCTCGCCCGGCTAGTTTTTTGTATTTTTTTAGTAGAGACGGGGTTTCACCGTGTTAGCCAGGATGGTCTCGATCTCCTGACCTCGTGATCCACCCGTCTCGGCCTCCCAAAGTGCTGGGATTACAGGCTTGAGCCACCGCGCCCGGCCTACATTCTTAAAAAGTAAAGAGAAATATATGAAATTGCTTTTAATTTATTGAATGTTATTTAACCCAATATATCCAAAATGTTATCATTTCAACATGTAATTGATATAAAATTGAGCTGTTACATTCCCTTTTTTCATATAAGTCTTCAGAATCCACTGTGTATTTTACCCTATGGCACACCTTAATTGGAACACTAAATTTTTATTGGAAACACTTGATCTGCATTTAGATTTCATAAAATTTATGGTTGAAAAAGTAGATTTACATGTCAAATTGTTTATCAGTGTTTAAATGTAAATCAAAATGAATTGAAACGAAATAAAATATCAAAATAAATTCCTCAGTCACAGGGCATATTTCAGGTTCTTAATGGCCACAAGTCACTAGTTGCTACCCTGTTGGGCAGCACAGGTCTAGACATTAGAAATGGTAAGTTCCAGTTTCCTCCTTAGGGAGGCAGAACCGGCCACCTCTTCCTCTCTGATGGGCCAGACTGCCTTCCAGTCAGAGAAGGGCAGAGGGAGCTTTTGGCAATAGTGGTAGAGACTCGATACATGACTTCAGTTCTTAGTGTGTCCCTGTCGTCTTCTCTCAGGGACCTTCTGATCTAGGGAAAGAGATGATCACACCAATGCTACAGGTGACAAGTGCTCTAACAGAGCCCGTGAGGCCAGGCTGCAGTGGAGTGACAGTAAGTCTACACATGGGAAGCACTCACACTGGAGGGGGTGCTTAGAGTAAGCTTGAAGATTCATTAGGAGCTGGCCAGGCAGAGGCAAGATCGGGCGCGGGGGATGACCTGGATGGGCACCCGGGCAGAGAAGGTGACTGAGCAAAGGCCAGCCGGTCTGCGAGGGTGTGGTGTGCTTCTCTAAGCGAAGACCTGAGAGCACTGAAGAGGTTGGAAAGGCTCATGGCAACAGGCTCTGCATGTTTCTGTGTAGGTTCCCCTAGGGAACCCAGTTCCCAGCTCTGCTCCATGAAGGAAGTAGACTTGGACTTGGGCCAACTTGCTTCCCACCCTCCCTGCAACACTTCTGTCCACCAGAAGGGGGCAGGGCCACCTCAGGAAACCAGACCCATTCTCTGGGACTCAGCCAAGGTTCAGTCCTGAGTTAGGGGAGACCTTTCAATCCTCAGTGGACAGGTACTGAGCTTCAGGCCCGTGCCGGGACCTGGGTGCACTAAGATGAGCCCCATCCCTGGCAGCCTGTGTCCGCAGTGTCCCAGGCCAAAGGGATTGTGGGGGTTTCGAGGAGGCAGTGGGCAGCTCTGCCTGGGGGGAGGCCAGAGGAAAATGAGGACCAGCTCTCTAGAGGAGGCAACTCTTGAGCTGAAGCAAGAGAAGAAGTTGCCTTCTCGGCTGACAGGGTTGTGAGCTGTGCCACTCTGAGGGGGCGCAGCAGGCGGCATGGAGGTGTGACCGTGGGCGTGGCTGGTTGCTGGCTATGTCCTGGATCCTGGAGCACAGGGTGCAAGGGGCTGGGGTGACCGGCCATGGCTTGTGGAGGGCCCTGGAGCCACACACACAAGCTCCATCCTGGTGCAGCAAGGAGAACAGACAGAATTTCCTTTTTAAAAAACAAAAAACCGTTTCCTTATGAAAACTATCAAATAGGCACCAAGTACAGAGAAGAGTTCATAGACCCCTATGTACCCAGCACCTGGCACCAACAAGGATCTACCAGCTTCTCATCCATTCTCCCTCCACATTTGTACAAACCTTTTATAGACAGAAATTGTTAAACACACGGAAGTAGGGAGACTGGCATAATGATCCCCAGACGCACCAGCCAGCTCTACCAGGAACAGTTTCCAGGCTGGTCTTGGCCGCCCACTCCTTCCCACCCTCAGATTATTCTGAAGCAAATCACATAGCATTTCATATTTTAATATTTCAGTGTAAATCTCTAAAACTGAGAGGTTCTTTAAAAACACAGACTGCACTACTATGCTCACACCTGAACAATGTGCACGCCATCCTTTCACACCACGCCGTACCAGGACTGACAGATTTCAAACCCAGGAATGGCCAGGTTCAGATTGGCTTTGCAGGACGGTTGCCCTGGCAGGGGGTGGAGGAGGAAGCCAGGGGAGAAGGGGCGAGGCAGGGCGTCTGCAGGAAACTTTGATGAGGGTCTGGGGGAGAAGCAGCGAGGACGTGGACTTGGCTAAGGCTGAGCTGTGGAGGGAGGAGGTGTGGAAAGCTTACGAAGTGCCAGACACTCTGCACACATTGTCTTAATTAATCCTCACAAATGCCCCACGAAGGAGATTCTATTATCTTCCCCTTTTACAGACAAAGAGACTATGGCTCAGAGAGACGAAATTGCTCAGAGCGACATAGCAAAAATAACAGAGCAAAGTTGCAGCGCTGGGCTTCAAACAGGCTGGGTGATCCCACAGCTCCGGAGCACGGCCTCCTGCAGCCTGGGGGCCACAGAATGGGAGAAGGCACCTGTGCAGGGCTGGTCCGGAGGCAGCGCCCACAGAACTTGACGCCTGCTTCGACGTGAGGGCTGAGGTGTGGTAGCTCCACCCTCGGCTGCAGCCCTGTGGAGCCCAGGAGCAGGTTTCTGAGAGGCAGCCTTGGGATCGCCCTCCCTGCCTCAGCCACTTTCCTCATCTTTCTTGAGAATCAATCACGTCTTCCTCTCCAGCTCCTGCCCCATAAACAATTCCACTAGTCACCAGCCCTGCCCACCTTCCACCTCCCCTCCACCCCTGGCAGGCCCGTTCATCTTCGTTGGGGCCTGGGAGGAGCAGCCCTTCCCGTCTGAGCCTCCCAAGGCCTGGGCATCCCGGGCGGGAGCTCTGGGCCCTGTGGCTTTGAAGGGAGATGGATACGGCCTAATTGGTCTCTCTTTGTAGCCCAGTGGCCCCCGATGAGGCCCAGGAATCGATGCTTCTCGATGTCTGAATCAGACTCCTGCACACCCCAAACCAGCCCGAACTGCAAGGGCTGCCCCTGTGGGAGCTACAGGGAATCATAGCCACACCGGGGCCAGAAAGCCCACTAGGAAGATTCACTTATTCTCTAGAGGAGACGGACAACCAGAGAGTGAAGGACTTGCCCAAGGTCACTGCCAGCTAGGGGTGAGGTGGGCCAGGGCTGGAGTCTGCTGCTCTCCTCTTCCTGCATCCTGCCTGCCTGGGTCACTCACTCCACAGTAAGCACCCAGACAAACAAGGGCTGGACGGGGCTCCCCGGCCTGAGATACCTAGAGGGGCTCTGGTGGTTTGGACTCTGCTGCCAGACCCCGACTCTCGGAGACCTCAGCTACCTCAGAGCCAGAGAGCACTTTAGATCCCACCGTGTCCAGCCCCTTCCTCATGTGACAGTGGAAGGGGTGGGGCACAGAGAGAGGAGGGGTCTACCATGTCCATGAACCCACCGAGATTTCCTGTCCATGGGGGCCATCCTATTTCTTCTTATTCTCCTCCTTTCCAACCACCTGTGGGCCAAGGGAGGGAGATGGCCACCACGGCTGCCCCAGGAAATGGGATCTCAGAGCAGAGTGGCTTTGGCTCTGCCCCGTCCCCATTTCCCTGCAGGCAGGTATAACACGAAAAAGTCTCCCTCCTCCTGTTAGGTACTGGGCTCACCTCAGTGCTCCTTCTGGAGCCTCCCCAACTCAGCTTTGGAGTGGTTGCGGGTAGCTGCTGCCCTGGTTAGAGCACTGGATGGGAAGTACAGAGACCAGGATTTGAGTCCTCAACCTGCTCATTGCTGTGTGATCTTCAGTAAGTCACTTCACTTCTCTGAGCCTGCGCAGTGGTGATAATTCCAACAGCCCTGCCTCATCAAATGGAGTCAAATCTGGATAAAAACCCTGGACAAGTGTAAGGGTGGGCCTGTCCTGAGATGGCCACAGAGAATGTCCCGAAAGTGGTCCTTCCTGGGCCCCAGAATACTAATTCCAGTTATGTTGCTGATCTGCTGTGTAGCCCTGGGCAGGTGGCCAACTCTCTCTGGGCCTCAAAAAACGTGGAGATAAATGCTTCTCTCTGCTGTGGTATTGACCTCCTGGCAACAAGGGGAAGTTAAATGTAGAAGAGTTTTAAAAGCCTTAGAAGAAAGGCCGTCTGTAAATGTGAGAGGTTATTAACACCATCCAATAATTATGCTGTCTGCTGACAGAAGTAATGACCCCTGAAGCTGGGCACGGAGGCACGCGGCGGCTCTGAGCGGGCTTCCTCTCGGCTCATGACGCTCTGTATCTGTTTATGTGGAGTTTTGCCTCTACAAACCAACCACGAATTAGTTCCTCCGTGGGCATGCCCAGAAGGGAGGCAGGAAGGGCAGGGGATGATGAGAGCTGGATCCCCAGGAAGCGGCGTCTAGCCCGGACGCCCAGCCAGGTAAGGACGGGTGGGGCCGGGAACAAAAGGTTCTCCTGGTTCTCAGTGCCCACTTCTGCTGCTTGCTGTCCTGAGCACCTGGGCAGATAGCGTTCCCTCTCTGGGCCTCAGTGACCCCACTAGGGCTGCCATTGCAGGAATGTGGGGAGGCATTATGGATGTGTGACCTCAGATCACCTTCTGACTTGCCCACTCCCCCTTTATTCTCTGTCCTGCTGGAAGCTTGGTGTTGGCACAGGGGGGTACCCTTTGCACTTTAACTCCGAGCCTGGGGAATCCCGCGGTGGGTCGTCTCTGTGGCCACAACCTCTTGGCGGTGCCCAGGAGCCAGTAGCATGTCGTGGACTCTCTGAACCTCTGTTTCTCACCTGTCCCCACCCTGCCAGGTAGGAGTGCCCAGACCCTGAGTGCAGGGAGTCAGACCTGTGCGGCCTTGGGTGGGGTTATTATTCTGCAGCCCTTCCGCAGGGCCCAGGCTGAGCTGTGGGACGGTCCTCAGCCCAGCAGGCCGACCCACGGGTGGCAGGGAGGCTGCCTGAGTGGGAAAGAGGCCGCGCCTTGCCGCTGTCATTTTTTATCCTCGCCGAGGCCTGCAGGGCCTTTCCCCCATCCCCGGCTCCGCTGCCTTCTCTCTCTTTAGACAACTGCCCTCATTCTGTCTCCCGCTCACCATGCTGCCTATTTTTAACTTTCGGCTTTGGGGGAGGTGGAGGAAGGGAGACCGGTGGTGTTTTCTCCTCTGTCCTCCTCCCTGGTCTCATGTCCTTTCTGGGTCCTCCTCGGGAGGTCCTCCTCGCCATCTGCCCTCCCCAGGCTCCTCACAGCCCTCCTGTCCTGCCTGCCTCCTTGCCTGCTCCTCTCCTCCTCTCTCTGCCTCTGGTCTCTTCTGCCCAGGCCCCTCATCTGCTTCAGTTTCTGCTGCCCCTCCCAAGGGACCCTCACAGACCCCATCCCTGTCCCCGTGGCTTCTCCTCAGTGGCAGCAGTTGGTTGGAGCACTTGCTCTTGCCACGATCCCTCCTGACAGCTAGTGGCGGCTGACACAGGTGACCTCTCACTTTTTCTGGAAACCCGACCTTTTCCTGGAGTCCACACCCTTCCAGGTGCATGTTTGTTCGGGACACTTCATTCCCCCATTAACGCTGGTGCTGGCTGGTGAAGTGGACAGCTGTGGGGGTGCCTGCCCAGCACCCTTCCACCTTCTTTGGCTGCCAACACCTAGATTTTCCTCGGACCCCCTCCCCACTCACTCAACCCATTGTTTGGGTGGAGCTTATCCACCTTCTGGCTTCAGAGATGTGCTGTCTTCAGGCCAGGCCAGGGTGAGCCCAGCCTAGGTTTCTGCCAGATAGGAAAAGGGGTCTTCCTCTTGATTATGTGGTAAGATATCAGCTTGGAGCTGCCTGGGTGTCTTGGCCACTGTAGGGAGAGCCTGCCTGAGGAACAGGCTAACGGGGAGGAGAGCACAGCCAAATGACAGATGGAGAAGGAGAGATTCCCGAGCTCTCAACAGCACCTGGACCCAGCATTCCCTGATTTTGATGTTTCGTTTCCATGAACTGAGGTTTTTTCCCCTTCAGCCATTTGAAGTTTATTATTTGACCCTGAAAAAGTCCTGACTGTTCTGCTGGGATGCCGTCTTCTCTCTTCCCAGTCCACCCTCTGCCCCGCCACCTTGCTCCACTCTATGGCTTCCCCTGTCCTATGGCTGCTCATAGTCCTAAGTCCACAGCCCAGAATGCGCTCCTGGAATTCAGGCCTGTGCTGTCAGTTGCCCCTAGACACTTCTGATGGGGAGCCTTGTGGAGGCCCTCAAAATGCAACATGTCCCAAACAAAACTCATTCTCTGTCCTTTGTCTTCCAAGGTTTTCTAATTGGCGATGAATGCTTCCTTCATTCCACCCATCTTTCCACCCATCTTTCCGTCCATCCACCTTCCTTCCTTCCTTCCTTCCTTCCTTCCTTCCTTCCTTCCTTCCTNTCCGTCCATCTTCCTTCCTTCCTTCCTTCCTTCCTTCCTTCCTTCCTTCCTTCCTTCTTTCCATCATTACACCCACCATGGTGTAATGTTCCATTCATTCATCCGTCCAACCATCCATCCATCCATCCATCCATCCACCCACACACTCACTCACCCATTCATTTCACCTCCTTGTCCTCATAACAACAATGATAATAATAATAACCTATGTTTATTGAGGGCTTACATGGTGCCAGACACTGTTCTAATCAATTTACACATATACATTTAACCCTCACATACACATTTAACCCTTTACACATACACATTTAACCCACATTACACTCACATTACACATACCCATTTAACCCTCAAAACCAACCTGTGCAATAGGTAGTCTTACTGACTTGGAGGTGAGGAGCCTGAGACACAGAGGGGTTAAGTAGCTTAGTGTTACTAAGTGCACAGCCAGAGTTTCTCATTGCTGAAGCCAGAGACTTGGGAATTGTCCTCATGTCCCCCCATCATCCTGAGCATTTGGTAATCACATCCTGCCAACTCTGCCCCCAAAGCTCCTCTCAAACTAGCCTGTGTCTTTCAACTGGCCTACCTCAGGGCACCCCATGTCTTTCTGAGATCACGGTCCCAGCCTCTAGGCTCCCATCCCCCTCCACTACCCCATTCCTTCTCAGCCAGGCCCACCCTGCTGGGTACCCTCCGTGAGAGCCCATGGCACAGGCAGGTGGGCCTTGCTGAGCATGCATCTGCTGCAGGGCCGAGGCCACATCTGGGCTTTCACCGTCACATCCCCTGAGCTCTGATCAGCCTCTGGCTCAGGCCAGGCACTTAACAAATGTTGTTGAGTGAAATGAGGCATGGACGGCAGCTTGGGAACTGCCCAGGGGTCCTGAGCACACGTGGAGTTGGCCACTGGCTTTCAGGATGACATGCCCCCGGTGTACACTGAAGGCCTCAGTCACAGGTTCTTGCCTCCGTCCATTCCCTCCATTCTGGGGTGGCTCCAACCGCCTCAGCAGAAGTTCTTGCTGATGGGTGAGGGCTATGTCAGGAACAGCTGAATGTCTCTGGGCCGTTGTTCAGCTAAACACTTCTGTCCACCCACCTCCAGACAGTCTCAATCCCTCCACCCCCACTCCCTCTTTGATGACTTACGGGCCGAGAGCATCCGGAGCTAGGTGGGGACAGGGGGACTCTGTGGGCCTGCCGCCACCCCTCACCTCAGGTGGGTGCCCCCTGTGTTAGGCCATTTTGCGTTTCTATAAAGAAATACCTGAGACTGGGTAATTTATAAAGAAAAGAGGTTTAATTGACACACAGTTCTGCAGGCTCTACAGGATGCATGGTGCTGGCATCTGCTCCTGGTGAGGCCTCAGGAAGCTTCCAGTCATGATGGCAGGCAAAGGGGGAGTAGGCGCATCATAGGGTGAGAACAGGAGTGAGAGAGAGGGGAGGTCCCAGACTCTTAAACAACTAGAGCTCAGGTGAACTCATGGAACAAGAGCTCGCTCATCACCAAGGGGATGGCACTAAGCCACTCATGAGAGGTTTGCCCCCATGATCCAAGCATCTCCCACCAGACCCCACTTCCCACACTGGGAATCACATTTGCATATGAGATTTAGAGGGAACCAACATCCAGACCATGTCACTCCCTAAGGAGGGAGCCATCAGCAGATGTGGTGCAGGAGGCTGAGGATGGGGAGATCTGGGGTGACCAGAGACCCTGAGTGGGCTACTGCTTGCGGTCCACTGCGGTGAGTCTCAGGGCTCCTTCTGGGGTCTGCAGGAAGGTGTGCCTGAGGCTGGGGGCAGGTCCGGGAACCCCATGTCCTCTTCAAGGCCAGGCTGCCCAGTCCGTCAGCAACACTGCCTTGGGGTCTGTCCCTGGAGAGGAGATGAGGCTGCTGAGCTGTGCCAGGGCTGCCTCAGCAGGACTAAGCGTGTGGGAGGAGGCTCACATTCCTGGGTGTGCTCCCACAGCATGTGGAGTGGACCTGCTCAACCTGGAAGGACTCTGGCCCTAAGAGGTCAGAGTGGCTGCCACAGAAGGACACCTCTCAGGCCTCCCTTCAGGAGAGGCCACCCCAAGCTACGTGGCTGACCATCCCAGCTGCCGCACCTGCAGGCTCCACTGTGGTACTCACTCCCAATGCTTCCTCTCCCCGGACTGCCCCTGCTGGTGGCTGAGCCCGAGAGGTCATTAGTAAATGTGGGACTCCTCCGGGGGGAGTCTTTGCCTGGGTCTCTGCTTCATCTGGCTGAGGCATCCCTAGAGCGGTGCAGGCTGAGGCTCGTCCTCCCAATTCTCTTTTCTGCCCCCATCCTTGCAGCTGTGACAGCTGGATGCCAGGGTCTGAAGGCTCTCCTGCCTATTCCTGCTCTGTCTCCCCTTTATCCTTCAGAGGTATTTCTTGGAAGACCCCAGATGACTCAGCCTGAGGAAGGACCTGCCAAGAACCAAGGGGCCCATAGCACCACCCATAGCCCGGGCAGGTGTGTCTGGCATTAGATGCTGCCTGGAGACAGGTGGCACCGCCCATGGCAGCACCCCCAAGTCCAGCCTTTGAAGGGGCTTTTGGGGCAGTGCTTGGAAAGCTTCAGTTCCCACACAGCCTTGGGCCTGACTCAGCTTCACCCACAGCCCTCAGTCTCCCCATTGGCAAATGTGTGCTCATCTGGGCCCCTGCCTGAGATCCCTGCTAGCCAAAACTCCATCTCGGTTTATCTGGATCATCTTCTCCCAGAGCCTCCTGGCCCCTTGTGGGGTTGAAAGGATGTCAGGGCAGGAGGGCCTTCAGACTCTATCAGGCTCCACCACTTAAATCTACAGAGAGGCACAGAGAGGGTAAGTAACTTGTCTGAAGCCACACAGTAGGTCTGAAGCAAGCTAGTCAGGACCATGGTTGTGTGATAGTCCGTCCAGGGCTCTTCTCACCTGGATGGGTGATTTCTTGTGGCCTCAAATCAAATCAGAGGTTACTGCCTCCAAGGGCCATCCATATGCAGCCCAGACCTCTGAGGGGAGGGCAATGGGCCTCAGCATCTGCCTCCCCAGCCTGCAGACCAGACCCCTTCACTGACATTGCTTGGGCATCCCCAGCCTGGCTCAGCTGCCTCTCCTGGTTGTCCCAGGCCCACCTCAGGCTTTCACTCACTCCCTTGCCCTCCTGGGGGACCTTTTCCTCTTGACCCAAGTATTAGTCTGTTCTCACGCTGTTAATAAACACATACCCAAGACTGGGTAATTTATAAAGGAAAGAGATTTAATTGACTCACAGTTCAGCATGACGGAGGAGGCCTCAGGAAACTTACAATCATGATGGAAAGGGAAGCAAACATGCCCCTCTTCACATGGTGATAGCAAGGAGAATGAGAGCTGAGTGAAGGAGGAAGCCCCTTATGAAACCATCAGATCTCATAAGAACTCACTGGCTATCATGAGAATAGCATGGGGGAAACCGACTCCATGATTTAATTACCTCCCACCGGGTCCCTCCCACCACACATGGGGATTATGGGAGCTACAATTCTAGATGAGATCTGGGTGGGGACACAGCCAAACCATATCTCTTCGAAGGTTTCCATGACCCCAGCCTGAATAGCCTGCCGTGGGCCTGGGCTTCTTGCTTGGCCCTTGGCGTAGCATGGTCCCCACCGTGGTCTTTGCTTCACGAGCATCTTCTGCCTCAGAACCAGCCTGAATGCACCTCAGGGGCTGGAGTTTGAATCCTGGCTGCACCTAGCCCAGGTGGCTGACATCCTCAGTTCTTGAAGTGGAGGTAAGAAAGTGCATGGGCTTTGGAGTTAGGCAGACCTGGGTTTGAGCCGCAGTGTGGCTGGGGTGGTCTCCTCACATCTTTGTGAATCAGTTTCTTTGCATGTAAAATGGGGAAGCTGAAACCCATCTTGGATATGTGAGGATGACCCGGCTACTGTATGGAAAGTGCTTGGGATGGCAGTTGGCCCAGCGGCTCTCCCCAACCATCTGAGCTGCCTTTCCTTCCCTCCCTGCCTTAGGGTCTGGCTCAGGGCTGAGCACCCGGGAGATGTTTCAAATCCAGAAGTACAATTGTGGGGAACTAGTGGAGGAGGCCTTCTGGGAGGGGTCTGCTGGGGAGACAGTGAATTCCTGTCAGTTCGCAGTGGAGCTCAGAAACACCGATTCAGCACTGGCTTCCAGAGTGAGAAACTCTGCAGGGCTGGGGGTTGTGGGGAGAGATAGAGGAGACGGGAGGTGGTGGGGTGGGGGTGGGGGGAATGAGGGAAAGAAGAGACAGAGAGAGACAAAGAGGAACAGAGGCAGAAAGAGAGGAGGTCAGAGATACAGACAGACCCAGAGGGAGAGACACCAAGTGACTGGCAGAGAATGAATCAAATAAACACAGAAAGATGGAGAGAAATCCAGACAGTTAGAGAGGCAGAGAGCCAGGAGAGAAAGCGTGCAAGCTCAGGAAATGGAGACAGAGAGGGAGAGAGAGAGAGCGGGAGAGGGAGGGAGGGAGGGAGGTTCTGGGGGTACGGTTTGCAGGCCAGGTCCCCTGTGCCCTGCCTGAGCACCTCTCCACAGGGCAGGTGGGGAGATTTCCTTTTGGGTGAGGACCTTTCGGGCTGTCTTTTTCCTGGTCAAAGGCCATGTCCACTCGTGACCCCTGTGAGTGCTGCCCTGCAGTCCTGCCACCTGGGGCCAGCAGCAGAGTTGGCTGTGGCCTGATCCATGGGGGCTCTGAAAACCCTGGAGCTTGGTGATGAGCCGTTCAGAGAACACCTCCAAATGCCAGTGCCCCCAGTGTAGGGGCTGAAAGCAGGGCAGGGAAGGGACATCTGTGGACTTGTATTTCAGGCTAGCAGGCCTTGAGGTGAATGGAGGAGGAGGAGGACGAATGCTCAAGTGTTAAATCTCTCTGGGGTGGACAAGTCCCCTCTGCCTCATTCCACTGTCTTGACTTAAGTGCCTCTAGGGCCGGGTGGCTCCTGCACTCCCTGAGAAAGCCTGCTCTGAGAGTGGGAAGGTCTTCACTAGGTTGGTGCTGCCACTGTGGCCTTGGTTGTGGGGTGTGTGTGCGTGCTTGTGTGAGTGTGCACGCAGGTAGAAGCTGTAAGCCAGCAGGAGACCACAGCGCTGCCTGTAGGGAGAACTTTTCTCTGCTCCCCAAAAGGAAGCAGGGTCATTTCTCTTTGGGTCCCTTAGTTGACTTCAAGCCTCTTCAGTCTCAGAAAGAAACTTTTGATAGATTCATTTATACGGAAACGCCAAGAAATGACTTTATAGTTTCCTCTAAAGGGGAAGTTTTAACCTAAATCATCACTTCTCTCTGGGGCAACAGCAGGCAGTGGGGTGGGGAGAAGTTAGTGAGGGCTGCTCCCTCTGGCTCCGGTTGTCACCAGAATCCCTCCTCCCACCTCTACAGCAGGCTCTTGGCAAGTGGGGACCATTTCTTCTGTTTCTTCTGTGTCCTTCCCAATCACGGCACCGTGAGGTCCCTTCAGAGGGGGCTCCCAGTGAGGGGCAGAGATGGAACAGCAAGAAAAGCCTTTGTACCCATGAGCCACATCACCAAGCAAAAACTAAGGTGTGAGTCCCAGTTGTGGGTGGCTGCTGTGTGGCCTTGGACAAGTCATCACCCTCCCTGGGCCTCCATTGCCCACCTGGGAAAGACGAGGTTTGGGAGAGTGATGGTCATTGAAGGCTCCTCTGGCGGAGGTGTCTGAGGTTCCGGGTCTTTCACCCTCCTCAGGTTGCTGGTCAGCACCTGGGCCAGGCACTGATTGCCACAGGGCCGGGTGATGGACTCTAGATGACCCAGTGGCCCTAGACCAGCCAGGCAACCAGACTCTTCCATCTGGAAATAGTAGAGACACTCTTTAGACAGCCCCTTGTCTGACTCCCTCAGTGACAGGTGGCGAGACCGAGACCTGGGTAGAGGGCTGGCTTGCCGGAGTCTCACATCATGTGAGCACTGGGTCCGAATTACAAACGTCTCCTGCCACTTTGCACAGCTGGTTGAGTCTCAGGGGTAAATCCTGGTGGGCTCCCTGATAGAAGTGAAAGCTAAGGTATGTTCTGAAGGAAAGTGTGAGTGGAAAGAGATGGGAGCAGTGGGTATAATTTGCAGGTCTTACAGAGAGGGGCCCCATCTTCTGCCCAGAAGCCAGTTGGGAAGGGAAAGGGGCTGGGTGATCCACCTGCCCTTGGCCTGTGTATCTCCTGCACCCTAAGGCTCCAGAAACCCCTGGCAAGGGCTGGTGTCTAAGCTGGCTGCTCTGCATTTGGTCTCTGGTATGAGTAATGGAAGACACCTCTCCCTGTGGGCTGCCCCTGGGCCAGTGGCTAGACTGGGCTGGCCACCACCGTAAATTACCCAGGGAGCTGGACTAGTGGACACGGTTTATGCATCCCAGGCATCCACCCTGCAACTCTGAGAACGGGCGGCAACATGTCATTTTAACAAGGTTGCAAATTTCCTTGTCACCCAGGAGGTGAACAGCCATGGCCAGCACCACCTCACTCACCCCCAGACCCCTCCAGGACATCCCCAGCCTGGGCAGTGGGTGCAGAAGGTGAAGGCTGACAGGTCTCATCGCTAGATCGGGGAGAGGCACTCACCTCCCCAGTTGAACTGGACTCTGAGATTTGGTCCCCCCTGACCTCCCACTCTACCTCTTACTCTCTTGACCATCTCTCAGCGGGATCTCAGCAGATCCCACTATCCCTGAGCGTGCTGTGCCAATTTCTCCCCCAGATGTACTCACACTGCTCCTGCCACCTGGAACACATTCTTCTCTTCCCCTCTATCTGGATTCTTCTTTCAAGGCCTAAGGGAAGACTTCTGCGTCCAGGAAGCCTCCTGTGGTTGTCCTAGCATAACCCTTAGACCTCTGAGAGCAGGTGAGCCCGTTTTGCTTGCTAACTTTGGTGATCAGGCTGGTTGCTGGCTGGAGCACCTGATGGAGGCCGCATTCAGGCTCAGCTGGAAAGAGTTGCATGGATTGGCGAGGTCTTCCAGGCTCAGAGAGAGGGAGGCTGGGGTGGCTTATGTTTGCTTTCCCTGCTGATGCATCTGGGCCATGTGGTCACTGTTCATACCCTTTGTGCATGCAAAACTTCCCTCACCTCTTTACCCCCTGTCTGCTCAGGGGAGACATAGCCCCCTGATGGCAGGCACCCTGCCTCATGCTTCCTCTGTGCCCCTCATCATGCTGGGCGCCCATAAGGCTCCATAGACCCGAGTCAGATGGAGGGGCAGAGCATAAGATGCTATCACGTTCCATGGGGAAACTGAGTCATAGAGTTTCAGAGCCATTTACAGGGAAGGGACCTGGGCTTGGAAGGGGAAGGCACTTTCTCACGGCCCCAGAGGGAGTGCTGGGAAGGCTCCACCAGAGACTGGCGGTCGGAGCGTGGCTTCCCTGCCTGAGGGGTGACTGGCAGTCCAGGTGGAGCAGGGGTCCCGATGCTGCCTCCCCATGCCCCCTGGCCCTGCAGAGGCTCCCCTTTTTGCATCGAAGCTCTGAAAGCATTAATTAGTGCACTTTACTCCCATGTAGGGTATCCATGCCTTTCATTATTCCTATTTTACAGATGAGAACATGGAGGGAGCACGGGGTTCATGCCTGGACCCCAGGTCCCATCTGGCAGGTTGCCAGTGGCTATAGTGACTCTGGCCCCAAACGTGGGCTGACCACGACCCTGGCTCAGGTTGGGCCCCAGGCTTTTTAAGGAGACTTCTCCCCTTAGGGGATCCCAATGCAGAAAGTGTCTGAGCTAGAAAGTCACTTACAGGTTATAGATTCTGAGCCCCTGGTGATCCAGATAGAGAAAATGAGTCCCAGAGAAGGTCAGGGGCTGATCCCAGACCACATGGCTTCCCTTCATGGACAGGCTTCCTGACAACCAGGTCTCCCCCAATCTTCCCAGAATGCGGAACAGAGGGAGAGCTGTGGCTGTGTATCTGGGTCCTTGCTGGAGCTCCATCCTGCTCAGGCCCAAAAGCACTGGAAAGGAGACCTGGCAGGATGCTCCAGTAGCCTGCCCTGGGCCAGCGTGGTACTGAATCTCTGCAGTCTCACCTAGCCTCAAGTTCTCACTATAGTGTAAATGACTGATGGCAGAGCCTTTCCTGCAGCCATGTTGGCAGGAGGGGGAAAGGAGCCCCTGAAAGAGGAAATGGGACGCTTCTAGGTGTTGCAGGGATGCGTTGTGATGTAGTCCAGAGAGGGAGTCCGGAGGCCTAGACACTCAACTTCTTCTGAGCCCTACTCCCAGATTGGCCCTCCTCCTCTCCCTCCTCTTCCTCCTCAGTCTCTCCGTTTCCCCTCCTCTTGTCCTCCTGCAGCAGCTGTTAATGCAGCCTCCCCTCTGCATGGTGCATTGTAAAGAGCTGGCCCTCCGCCAGATTTGCATTCGTGGTTTATTGATTTAATTAAGCAGGGGCCGTAAACAGCACCCCCCTCCTCAGCCTGAGGAGCATCCACAGGGCAGCTGCCTGGCATGAAAGACCCGTGGAGGCCGCTGACTGTGGAGACAGCCTGATTTAGGGACCTGTGATTCTCGTGACCTTCGTTCCTCCATCCCTCTTGGATTCTATCAGAAGTGCCATCACAGTGGCAGTGATGGCTTAATCACAGCCCAGCGCCTCTGCCAGGCAGAGAGGGCCTCAGTGGACAGCAGGCAGAGGATCTTGGGAGCCCCGGTTCTCAGTCTGTCCCGTCCCCTCTCTCTGGCTCCACCAGTCCGGGGCCCACCCCAGCTGTTTCCGCTCCTGCTGCTGCCCTGCCCAGCGCTCTGGGAAGGCTGCTCTTTTGTCGTCAACAACAGAGCCACAGTTCCAGAGGCCCATGGCGGACTTTCCCATGCCCACTCTTGCCTGGCGTCTCCAGATGCCACCATAGAGCAGGCATTTGCTGCATCTGCAAAAGAGTCAGGAATGACTGTAGGTGACCGCTGTGCGCCCCACTCCCTCCCAGACCAGGGAGTGCTGGCCTGGGAGACAGAGACCTGGGGTGACTGTCCCATCCTAGCCCCGACTCTGTAGCCCTGCCTCCCAGCTGACTCCGGGCTGCTCCTTCTGTTTGCGGGTAAGGGGATGGAGTTGGCACTATCCAAGCTCCCTTCTAGCCTGCTAGTCACCTTTCCTCTTTCATGGGGAGATGTTCTTATGCCAGGGAAGGCTGGGCACTGGGCCAGGCAGGATTCTCACACCTGTAGGGTCAGCCGATCTTCACACCAGCTCTGCAAAACAGTGACCTCGTCCCCCACCCGCCCCTTAGAGATGAGCAACTCAGACGTTGAATGACCTGCCTCAGGTCACTCAGCCCTTAAATGCAGAGCTTGGTTTGAGCTGAACTAGTGCTAGGAGAGGTGAGGAAGACATTGCTGGATCTCCCCTGGTATCTGCCCCCGACGCTACCTCTCCAGTCAGTTGTAAGGCCCCCTTCCCCAGAGCCCCAAAGAGAGGTCTGACCTGGAGGAATGGAGCCTGGGTGACAGAGAGGCTAGGAACACAGCCTGGGCAATGGAGAGGCAGCAGGAATGGAGCCTAGGCGACGGAGAGGCTGCAGGAATGGAGCCTGGGAGATGGAGAGGCTGCAGGCATTCTTTGGCCCCTTCCATTGCTGAGGAAGACCCAGGCCCAGGTCAGTGTTTCGCAGTTGGCCATGCTTCCCCTCCGGAGCTAGGAGGCTGGGCAAAAGGGGTGGAGCATCTTTGCAGGCGTGGGGCTGGGTGCAGGGGACATGCCTTGTGGCTCAGAGCCTGATGGCTGTAAGAGTCCTTGGAGGCCCACTGCCCAGATGAGAACACTGAGGCCCAAGGCCATGCAGGCCAGGTAGGGGTCTCCCTGGGAGAGGCTGGCCCTCTCTCTGCTGATCCTCCTCCCATTTACAGCCCTAGGCACCTGGACCAAGGTGGGCAGAATCAGCTTGCTGGGCCTCTGGGGGGCGGGTATGGAGGCAGCAGACAGTGAGGGGAAGGGAGGAAGAGGCAGGTGGGAGCTGACGGTGGCAGGGACGCGCCCCGCAGGTCTGTGTTAGCCGTGTTTGTCTGGAAGTTCACAGCTGCTGGCAAACATCTGCTCTGTCTCCCACCTCTCACCACTGCTTCCCGCCTCACCGCCCCCGCCCAGCCTCTTTCTGGGGCGTTCCCTGTCGTCCCTCCTCTCCCCAGCCGTGCCCTACCTGATTTCTGCTTTTCTCAGTTTTGTTGCCTCTCCATTTCTTTCTCTCTTCCCTCTTTCACACTCTGGGTCTCTCAGAATTGGTCCTCCCTGCCCGTCCCCTGGGAGGTGAGCCCCTCCAGCCCTCCAGGCCTGGGGAGGTGTGGAGGTGAATGTGATCAGCTGGGCTTGGGTCTGCAAGGCTGGAGCCTTTGCCGTTCTCTGGCTGGCCTCTCTGAGCTTCTGCTGCCCCATCTGTAAGATGCAGACTGAGAGGCAGGGATAGTGAGGGCTGAGGACAGTCCCTGACATCTTACAGGGCTCCCTCTCTCCCATGTCCAGGGGCAGAGTTACTGCCACAGTCATCCAACCTGCCGGTTCTCAGGAGACCTGGAGGAGCACCAGGACTCCTGGGAGCTCTGAGAGGTTACAGATTCCCCAGCCCATTCTCCCAGCGCCATCCACCCCGGTGGGCCCCACCCTCCTGCATCCCTGCCACGTTGTTCCTCACAAGTGGTCATCCACTCCTAGTGTGACATGGTCGTCGCTAGGGTGAGTTGATAGACTGGGGTCCTAGCACCACCACTCAGCTCTCGGAGCCTCAGTTTGCTCATCTGCAAAATAGGAAGAATAAGGTCTGGTGGGCTGCAGTGGCTCACGTCTGTAATCCCGGCAATTTGGGAGGCCAAGGTGGGCGGATTGCCTGAGGTCAGGAGTTTGACACCAGCCTGACTAACATGGAGAAACCCCGTCTCTACTAAAAATATAAAAATTAGCCGGGCATAGTGGCAGGCGCCTGTAATCCCAGCTACTCAGGAGGCTGAGACAGGAGAATTGCTTGAACCTGGGAGGCAGAGGTTGCAGTGAACCAAGATTGCACCACTGCACTCCAGCCTGGGCAACAGAGCAAGACTCTGTTTCAGAAAAAAAAAAAAAAAGAATCAGGCCTGCTTCATAGGCTTGATGGGCACTCCCCATTCTGACCTCTGTGGCAGTGCAGGGTCTACCATGGACCTCAGAAGACTCAACAAATGGGGCTGACTGTTCTTGTTGAACTCCTCTGGGGTGGGGAGCTCACCCTGTGTGAAGCTGCTCAGAGTATTGGAATAGGATTCCCAGGGTGCCTGTTCTAGACAGTACCTGGGCGTGTTGAAATGCTTCAGTGCCCCAGGGGGTTCCTGCCCAGCCTGCTCCAGTGGAACCCCTCTTCCTCCTCCCAGCACCTCCCCACCACCTGCCCATAATGCTGCCACCTTCCTCTGGCCTCCCACAGCATGACTGGCCCCGCCCACACCTGGCACCTGTTTCCCGCTGGTGTACTCACTCTCCCTTCCTCATGTTGCAAAAGCCTCCCAAGTGGTTATGCTGCTTCCCTCACCCTCTCCACTCCAGTCTCCACCTCCACCTGGAGGGATAGAAAAAAACACCCCACTTTATTGGGGTATTTCTTAGTATAAAGTGCCACATTCAAAGTGTGTGTATATATATATACACACACACACACACACACACTTGATGGATATATATATATATTTATATATATACACACTTGATGGATTTTCACATGTGTGCACAGCCATGTAAAACTCTCACAGATCAAGATATAGAACAATTGCAACAGCCCAGGCAGTTCCATTGTGTCTTTTCCAGTCAGTAACCTGCCTAGAGGTAACCTCTATTCAGGCTTGGATCTCCAGGGTTAATTTCATCTAACCTTGAGCTTCATATGCATGGAACCATTCAGCACACACTCACTTCTGTCTGCCTTCCTTCCTTCAGCATGCACACTGTGAGATCCATCCACATGGCTGCATGCATCTGTAATTTCTTCTTTGTCATTGCTGCATAGTATTTCATTGAATGAATGTACCATGATTTGTTTATTTATTCTACAATAGATGGGCATTACAGTTGTTTTCAGTTTTGGGTTATTACAAATAAAGCTTTGAGGACGATTTTTGCACATGTCATTTGGCAGTCACTTGCTTTCATTTCTCTTGGGCAAACACCTATGGCTGGAATTGCTGGATCATATGCAGGCATGTGCTTATCTTCAGTAAATATTGCCAAATCACTTCCCAAGTGGTTGAAGCAATTAACACTCCCACCAGCAATGCAAGAGTTCTGGGAGCTCCAAGCTCTTGCCAAAATTCAGAATTATCATTCCTTTTTAATTTTAGCTTTTTTGGTGGGAGTATAATGGTATTTCATTGTGGTTTTAATTTGCATTTCCCTAATGATTGATAACGTTGACAACTTTTCACACATTAAGTGGACAGCTGGGTATTATCTTTTGTAGATGGTCTATTGAAGTTTTTTTGCCAAAGTTAAAAATTGGATTGTCTATTTTGTTCTTGATTTGAGTTTTTTCTCTCATTCTTTTTTTCACATATTCTGGATTTGAGTCATTTTGGGATATATGCATGGGTGATGTGCTTCTCTATCTTTATTACCTACTTTCCTACCCTCTCAAAACTCTTCACCCTGTCTGAAAGCTCACTGAGCCTCAGCCTCTGAATGTAGGGTTTCCTCTGCCAGGAGGGACCTCACCCTCTTCTCTCCTTCATCAGGGCTTGCTTTTCAAGACCCCAATCAAACCCCACCTCCTCTAGAAAGTCAGCTCTTCCTCTCACAGCCCTGGTTGATATGCCCTGGTTTTGAGGCAGCAGTGCATATAGCCCATGGGATGCCGTGAAAGAACAAATCTTGCGGGCAGGGACGGTGTCTTCTCTTTCATATCTGCCCCCCGTCTCAGGGGATGCTGGAGCTGGATCAGCTCTTGTGGACTTTCGACGGTAGGGTTGAGGTGTGGCCCCGTTTGCCTGAAGACAGTCCCAATGGCCACCTATTGACACAGCATGGTTAATAATAGCCCGTCCTGAGGCCCAGAGGAGAGGGGAGCTAAGATGGGAGCCAGGGGGTGACTGGGAAGAGAACACTTGTTTCAGGGACAGACCTGGGCCTAGTCCTGACTACCTTCTGTGTACTGTGTGCTCTCAGATGAATCCCTCATCCTCTGCGCCTCAGTTTCTTCTTCTGTACAATGGAGAGAATAAATCTTCACCTGTCTCACTGGGCAGTTATAAAGGTAAATGAGATGTCAGATGAGGCTGTGACAGGAGACAGTGCAAATGCACAGAGAAGCTGCTCCTGTCCTCCCACGGCCCTGCTCACGATGGGGAATGTGGTCACCTACCCCATGGCAGTCCCATGGGCCCTGGGAGAGGGGCATGCAGCATGCTCAGGGGAGGGACTGGCGTGTCCCAGTGGGGGAAACCTGGCCGAGTGTTAACATCAGTTCAGTCCAGGTGGTGACTAAACGTTCTTTTTTGAATGTTGAAAATATTTCGTGAATAATTTTTTTCTTTGAGCTATAATTGACAAATAAAAGTGTATATATTTATGCCGTACAATGGGATGTTTTGATATGTGTGTACGTTGTGAAATGACTACTGCAGTCAAGCTAATTAACATATCCATCACCTCACATAGTTATCTTTTTTTTTTTTTTTGGTGGTGAGAACATTTAACATCTACTGTCTTAGCAATTTTCAAGTATCCAATGTATTATTATTCACTATAATCACCATGTCATACAGTAGATCTTCAGAGCTAATTTGGCCTGCCTCACTGAAACTTTGACCTACATCTAAGTTTAATTTAAGTTTTAAAAAAAAGTATTTAAAATATATTTTTTAGTTTTTTAGAGACAGTGTCCCACTTTGCTGCCCAGGCTGGAGTGCAGGGCTGCAGCCTCAACCTCCTAGGCTCAAGCAAGCCTCCCACCTCAGCCACCTGAGTAGCTGGGACTGCAGGTGAGAGCCACTGTGCCTGGCCTAATTTTTTTTTTTTTTTTTTTTTTGAGACAGAGTTTTGCTCTTGTTGCCCAGGCTGGAATACAATAGCTCGATCTCAGTTCATCACAACCTCTGCCTCCTGAGTTCAAGCCTCAGCCTCCCGAGTAGCTGGGATTACAGGCATGGGCCACCATGCCCGGCTAATTTTGTATTTTTAGTGGAGATGGGGTTTCTCCGTGTTGGTTAGGCTGGTCTTGAACTCCCGACCTCAGGTGATCCACCTGCCTCAGCCTCCCAAAGTGCTGGGATTACAGGCGTGAGCCACCGTGCCTGGCCATTTTTTTTTTTTAACTGTTAAAGAAGTGTTGATTGGGCTCTTCCAGTGCTCTTGGTTGCCATGTCATTCAGGCGTGGCGTGTTTATGGAGCCGGGCTCTGTGCAGGATGCTGTATCTGCACCATCAGGACCCAGCTCCCTGGTCAGAGGATACATGCCCCCATGTGAATTAACTGTGTAGACTCCTCGGATGACAGCTGGCTGGGGACAGGTGTGTGAGGGGTTGAGGGAGAGTGACTCAGCACCTGGGGCTCTGCCAGGGCTGGGTGCCAGTCCAGGTCAGGGCGGGGCTGGAGGTGACAAAGGCAGGCGGGGCCGATCTCATGGCCAGAGTGGGGCTTCCTGAAGCTCACGGCCCTCAGGTCTCTCATTGTACAGATGGGGAGACTGAGACCCAGAGGGCAGAAAGAACTTGGTGGAAGTCATGTGGAAAATTTGGGGGCCTGATCTCCACACTGACTTTATTTCCTACTTTTGCCCACTCTTGCCAGGGACATCAGGAGGCATTGTTCTGAGTTCCTTCAGTATTCAGAAAGCTCCAGGCTTGGATTGGCCTTTGTGTCTTTGGCCTGTGCTCTAAAGCTTAGAGGTCCTTGGGGTTCTGGGGAATGGGTCTCCAGAAGAGCCCAGGATGTGGGATGGGCGCTCTGGGTGCTGGAGCTGGCTCCCTGGCTTGTGGAGTTTGTTATGCACATCTCTTCCCAGCTCCGAGCTCAGGGACTCAGCTGGCACCTGAAATGGCTGTGGAGGGAGTGTTTACACCACAGAAATTGGCCGATGCTACAACCCAGAGCTTTTCTTCTGAAGCTGGGAGTGGAACATTCAGCAGCACACCACTGTCTGGGCCCCATCCCCCTTCAACCAAGGCAGCTCCTTGTCATCTGTTTTATGCATTGGGTCTGGGGGAGATTTCATTTGAGGGAGGGTTTAAAAAAATTAAAAAAAAATCATTTATTTGTTTTAATCAATCCTGGGTATACCAAGTCAACCTATGCATCATGGACTAACCTGGGCTCACTTGTGTGTTTTGAACTGACCTCTGGGCTAGCAGGTATTCCAAGCCAACCCAGGTATTCTGGGATACCTTGTGTTTCTGAGCTGGATAATATGTGTGGTTTGTATTAAAGTGTGACTTCTAGGCTAGTCTGGGCTAAGCGATGTATTATGAGATAATGGGCATATTCTGAGATAACCTGTGGGTTCTGGGCTCCCCTAGGAACTTGTTCCAGGTCCATCTGTAGACGAGGAACAAACTCCAGTCCCAATCTCCTCTTGGTTTTTTAATGGTGGAGAGAAGCCCTCAGGTTTCCTTCTGATCAATGAGAACTAGAAGCTACCAAGAAAATTGGAACTCCTTTGAAAGTGAGTGTCTGGGGTGACTTGGAAGGTCCAGAGCCAGACTCCTCCTGGACTCCTGTGGGAGGGAGAAGATGCAACTGCTCTCGCCTGGGTCAGCAAGGCTGGGCTGGGTGCATGACCCACGGTGGGACCATTGTGGGCTCTGGGGAGGATGCCAGACAACAGGAGAGCTCTCTCCCTTTCTGAGTTTTCTTCCAGAAGGAAGGCAGGGACCTCTTTAAGAACGTGGGTTCACCAAGTCGAGGATACATTTTGGAGTCATTGGTGCATATATGGAACTTAGAGCTATGAAGTTAGATGGGCTTAGAGATGTTCGAGGCCTGCTACCCAGGACATTCGACTTTAGGAGCTCGAGGATATGAGGAGACAGGGGAGCAGCCACAGGGCAGATCAAGGGGACAAGGCACTGGGGCAGGTGCCTGGAGCTCAAGAGAGAGGAGGGCTGGGACAAGTTCTGGGAGGCTGGGGCACAAGGGGCTTAGAAAGGTGGAAAGGCGGAGTCTGGGAAGTGAAGTGTGGGCTGTTTCACAGAGGACTGTGAGTGTCAGCACGGGGAAGGATTACTCCATTCTATCAGCAATAGGGAGCCATCGAAGGTTGGTGAGTGGAAGACAGGCATGAAAGACGTGGCAGGCCTGGGGGCCCACTTGGTGACTGCAAATAGGAGAGAGGGAGGGCTGGAGGTGGGGACTAGGCTGTGCCCAAGCTAGGGTCTCGACATTTATTTAGGTTTTGGGGTGATCTTGAACGTCAGTTTCCTTTTATTTCAAGTGGGGTAACAATTCTAACCCTGCCAAATGGGCCGTTTTGTGGCGGGGGCGCTGACCTGCTCCATCTTCTCTGGACGCCACGACCTGCCATTCCGACTCTGGCCGCTGGGTGGCAGCCGGCCCCCAGCAGCCCCACCCGCAGCCCGAGGACTGGGTCAGGCGGACTTCCCTACGCCGTGACCCGGCTCAGGGCCACCCCCAACCCAGCCTAGTTTCCAGGTGGAGCCTTCGCTCCTTACCCTCCCACCAGCTCTTGTCCACTTGAAGGTTCTAGGGGCCTCGGGCCATGAATCAGGAGCTCACTGTCCACACTGCCCGTCCACACTGCCTGCGTGGGGCCTCTCTCTGGGGCAGCTCTGTGCCAGGCATGGGGCATAGGGGATGCTCTTCATAGGGATGCCAGATTTAGCAAATAAATGCAATAATTGGGATATAATTGTACTAAAAATTATTTGTCATTAATCTGAAATTCAAATTTCTCTGGCAACTCTGCCCCTATGCTGCTGGTCCCTGTCGGAGGAGGCCAATCATTCTCACATCCACCCTGAGCACAAGGTGCCTCCCAGCCCGGGCTGTCAGGGCCGAGGACTGTCAGAGAGGAAGCTGGCACAGTGCTGCGGGGACCAGCCTCCGCTCACAGTCAGCTCCCTGGATGCTGTCCACCCACCCGTCCACCTGTCTGACTCCCCTCTCAGGACGGGCTGGGCTCTGAGGATGCAGAGACCACCGCCACTGTCCTCACATTCTCTTGGGCTCTATTTCTGTCCTTCTAGGTCCCAGCCACCCGGGTTCTCTGCAAGGCCTTTGCAGAGTCTGGTGTGGAGCCAGATGGAACCCATAGCTCCTGCCTGCTCTGGGGGCCCTGCCCTTGGCTCAGCCTCTGTGGTGCACTCTGCCTGGGCTCATGCACTCCGCTCACCACCCCTCAACCGGACCAAGCTAGCCAGAGGGTTGCCTGGGTGGCTCAGTGTCCCTGGGAGCATTGGCAGTGAGCCTTCACCAGGGTAGTCACGTGCCTAAGCAGGACTGGGCGGGGTTGGGTGGGTGCAGAGAAAGGAAATGGGGAAGCAGGGGCTGGATTCTGAGACACTGAAAATCAGCCAGGGAAGAGGAGAGATCTTTCTAGCACGTGGAGACATCATCCGTCTCTCTCCTCACCTCGGAAAACATGAGGCTCTGAATCCAGAAGTCCAGCTCTGGGACGCTTCCAGACACCAGCTGACCTTGCCTCCTGCTGGATGCTAGATGTGGAAACTGAGTCCCAGAGATGGTTAGCAAGCAACGCAAGGGTTGTCCGGCTCCCTGTCTGAGCGTGGTCCCTGCCTCCTCCAGGCTGGCATCTGCCTCTGGCTCTTGGGCTTCGTGAGGCACTTTCTGTCCCTTGGGGTCCCCAGCAGACCATCTGCAGTGATGCAGGCCCGGTCCGGAAGACGTGGCCTCGCCCACCCTCTTCACTAGGAAGAAGATTCACGAGGCAGGTGAGTTGGTTTAAAGGAACCTGCAGTCTTTTTATCACCTTGATGGCTACGATGGATTTTGTTTCAGGGAGTATCTGTAAGACTTTAATTAAATCAGGAACTCAGGCCCGGCCAGCTTCCCTGCTGCTTATCAGCTTCTTAAGGCTGTGATTCATTACCCAGGATTATTTTTTTTCATCCCTGAAATAATCTTTAAAGGCCTTCTATCAGGGAGATTAAAGCCATAAGTCATACACGCCCACGTGGATGCTTTGTTTTCTCTGCACATGGGCGATGTAGAGCCACCCAGAGGACTGGGCCATGGTGC
Source organism: Theropithecus gelada (assembly GCF_003255815.1). Lineage (NCBI taxonomy): Eukaryota > Metazoa > Chordata > Mammalia > Primates > Cercopithecidae > Theropithecus > Theropithecus gelada. Next base: position 63,064,742 of record NC_037677.1, on the reverse strand, counting down.
TACCCCAGCCTCCTGCGCTTCGCTGGGCCCTCTGTGGCTAGGACCGGGAGTGGGGGGAGTATCTGGTTGGCATGGCTCTCTGGCTGGGCAGAGGTTCGGCCGTCATTGTCGGGGCTGAGGTAGCCTAGGCAGGTGGGGAGTGGGTGAGAATGGAACTCCCTGCTTTATGATTTTTCTCCTTCTTTCATCTAACAAACGTTCATTGGCCCCCGAGCCACTTCCTGTTTTGGGTGCTGGGCAGAGCAAGACAGATGACACAGCTTTTGGGGATACAGACTAGTAAGTGAGCAATGACACCACATTTATTTCTTACTCTGCCTCCAAGCCTCTTTATCTCTTTGCCTTGACTCTCTCTCCCTCTGTCTTTCTCTCAAATCACAGAAGCAAGGCTTTCTTTTCCAATGGGTGGCAGGATTGCTTTGGAGGTAGTGGCTTTTGATCTCATGTTGAATTATTCACTGTGAATCTCCCTTGAGCCAGTTTCAGGGGCAGGATGGTCTCAGTCTGGATCGCTAGGCCCTTAAGAATTAATAAAGCCTCCAGTTCAGCCTCTAATGGGGACAAAGGTAACTGGGGATTTAGAGAGAGGAGGGTGGGCTGCCTGGAGGAGGTGGCCATGGGGACTTGGAGGTTGGACTGCCAAGAACTTGAACCAAGAGCACGACCCCTTCTCTGGTTGCAGAAGGAGCCAAGTGGATCCTAAACCCTTGGGCTCAAGTGCATGCCTCGCCTCTTTTTGAGGTAAAATATGTGCTGCTGAGGTTCAGCCCTTGATAGGCCCTCCCATGTGTTGGAGCCCTGTGCCCACTGTCCATTAAGTTGCTAGTCACATGGCCAGAGTCACACGGCCAGAGTCCATGGCTTCGGAAATGTTACTGTATTTGTGCAGTGTTGTTTTGAGTCAGTTGCTGGCAGGGTCAGTGGGCTGCCGCTGATTGTGGCTGCTGTGTGTGCGGAGAGGAGCGGGAGATGGAGCTGGGGAAAGCCTCCTATGAAGTCCCAGGGGACTCAAGAGTCCCACTGCACCTGCTAGACAGTGGGGCAGGAGTAGCCCCAGGCACTTGCTTGCATGAGCTGATCTTTGAGGAAAGTGTGTATGGGAAGAAGAAATCTTAAGCATGGTTGTGGGTGGACAGAGACAGGGTGAGGGGTCTAGGGAGCTGGGGATCTGAGATGAGAGTCGGCGCCTTCCCCCCAGCTCAAGGCTGTGTCAGACTCCGTACTCCAGCATGTGACTTTCCTTCCTTTCCTTGAATGTGTCTTGTCTTCTTTCCCTGCCTGGTCTCTGCGCATCTCTTTCTACCGCCACATCGCCTGGGGTCATCTGTCTGTCTCAGTGTGCCACACTGCCAGATGAGGTCAGGCCCCTGGAGTGGCTTTGTGCCATGACTTTGTGGGGCCAGGCTGCCTTTGTGGTTGTCAGTCCCATGAGAGTTGGACTGTGGCTGTTGGTTCATGGCTGTGCCCCTCTACCTGGCACAGAGCAGACCCTCAAAGAGTGTTTGCCAAAGGAAAAGATGAGCCAAGGGAGGTGCGGTCACACTGGAGGGCCTTTGGAGACAGGAGACATTGGGGTCCCTGCTTTAGGTCCCTGGTGGTCCAGCATGGCTGGACCCAGGGAGAGAACATCCCCCAGGCCACTTCTGTCCAGAACACAGAGGGCCTCATGACGCACAGAGGACTGAAGGGTTGACCTGGGAAAGGATCAGACCTGGGACCCCCACTCCTTTCTCATGAGGCTACACATGAGGCCTGGGCATAAGCACATAAAAGAGGTCCCTCCTTTACCCTCCCTGGGCCCCCCACATCTTTCTGGGGTGGGGCGGTGGCTGCAATGAAGTGGGTGGAGATGGTGCAGCCCATGATCTGGGAGTGGACACTCTGTGACCTCCTTTATCCCACACTGGCCAGGTTGGAAGACATTTATATTTATATTGATTTGTGTCACCCATGATTACTTCACTTTCTGAAACAAAACTCTGAAATACATGCAGAATTGTTCCAATCCAGGCCATCCTGATTTTCTATAATATCTGCTCCCAATACTGTGTTGCACGGTGTGTGTGTGTGCGTGAGGAGCCCCGGGATTTTATTAGACAGTGATTGAGTTTTGGGGAGCTGTGGGCTGACCTGTGGTTCAGCCAGGAGTTGAGGGGGAAAGCCGACCATGGAGAGGCAATTAACTGGCGATTCTCCAGAGGCAAAGCCTCTGTCATCCCAGCCCCTCTCACCCACGCCCAGCCTGCCTCCGTGTTCCAGGCTGTGTGTGCGCTGCTCCCGACAGCCTCCCAGCAACCTTGGCGGGTAGTTGCCACTCTCCCATTTGACAGAAGAAGGAACGGAGACCCCAGGGTGCCTCATTCATTCATTCATACATGCATCCATTCATCAAAAGATTTATTTGGATCCACTGTGTGCTGGGCCCATGCATGGAAACGAGGGAGCTGGGCTAGAACTCAGCCCCATTGGGACCTGAGCTGGTGCCCTGCCCTGTCACAGGCCTTTCCTCTCCCTGCAATGCTGCCGCCCAGAAATGGGCACCTCAGAGGCGCCTGATAAAAACCCGGGGACTGACCGAGTTAACAAGCCAAGGAGATGGCAGTGCAGGTAGATGGGGCCTGGGTGGCTGGGCTGGACCCGGGCTCAGAGGTACAGGCACTGGGGTCTGGCCCTTGGGATGCTTAGAATCAGCCCTGTGCTGGCCCCAGCCCTGTGACACCTCCTTTGCAGGTTCCCCTCCCACTAAATCCTGCTGGAAAATGGAAAACCTTAACAGTCCTTCATCTTCCTGCCTCCCCTGAGCCCTCGATTCCCCCCAATCGTCATCGCAGCAGCCCAACCCCCTCGGTCCCTGCCTTGGATACAGCACGTTGAGGTTCTCAAGACTGTTTTTGTCTTGTGTTAGATCAACATAGCAGGAGCGGGGGCAGCAAGGATGATGAAATAGTAAGACTGCTTATGTGTTAGGCTCCATTTCCTAGCCACGATCTCAGTCTACCCAAGGACCGTAGGAAGGGAGTGCTTTGATCATTACACCCATTTTCAGCAGAGGAGACTGAGCAATGACTTTCTCTTCCCTGCAAAACGTGGCCACAGCAGACGCTGCTTTGGCTTAATAGCCGGGGCAGGAGAGCCGAAGGCAACAGAGGCTTAGAGCTGAGAGGAAAGAACAGACATTTGGAGTCCAGTCTTGGTATTGAACCCTCAACTGCTCGGAGCCTTGGTTTCCTTGCCTGAGCAATGGGCCAATGAGCGCTCCCTCTTCATGCAGCTTTTGCGAGGTTCGTGAGATGGTGTGTGGAAAGCCCCAGGCTCAATGCTGGCACAGAGCAGGTGGGGACAAAAGGCACCAACCAGGAGGAGAGTGGAACAGAGAAGGCGAGACAATGATTCTCTTTCTCTGTAAGACAAGCCAAAAAGCAGTTCCCGGTCCTGTGTTTCCAGCCCCGGAGGGAAGGGAGACCCGAGGCACCAGGTGCTAAACCGGGAGTCCTGGGGGTTGGGCTGTGTGGCCTCAGGCCGGATCATCTCCCTGAGCCTCAATTTCTTCCTTAATGAAACAGGACAGGCTGAGCCTCATTGTCCACCTCTTTAGGGCATCCCAGTGGCTCGAACAACATCAGATAGGAAAGCTCTCTGAGAAGTTCCTGGCATTGCTCAAATGGGAGGGCAACTGGCTTTTCCAGCACTACGAAAAATTTACTCTGTTCTACTTCTCAAGTGGTGAAAAAGAAACTTCTGCAAGAGGATGCTTCCAGTCTGAAATGATTCATCTCCTCTGTGAGATCCCTGTGGCTTCCTGACATACCACTGCACCTGCCTCCTGACACACCACCGCACCTGCCTCCTGACACACCACCGCACCTGCCTCCTGACACACCATCTCACCTGCCTCCTGACACACCATTTCACCTGCCTCCTGACACCACCACACATGCCTCCTGACACCATCTCACCTGCCTCCTGACACACCATCTCACCTGCCTCCTGACACACCATTTCACCTGCCTCCTGACACACCACTGCACCTGCCTCCTGACACACCATCTCACCTGCCTCCTGACACACCATCGCACCTGCCTCCTGACACACCATTTCACCTGCCTCCTGACACACCATTTCACCTGCCTGCTGACACACCATCTCACCTGCCTCCTGACACACCATTTCACCTGCCTGCTGATGCACCATTTCACCTGCCTCCTAAGCTGCTGGGCCTCGTTGGTCTTGGGTTGTCCTGTGCTGTTTGAGACCCTGGGGTCCAGTGCTTTGGCTCCTGGAGGTCACAGTGCTACTGGCTTGTTGGGTGGCTGCTCCCACCTCAGAGCCTCCTTTCTCAAGTGGCTGGGATTGTCTGCAGGATCCAACGTGATGGTGTACAGACACGGTGGCTGGTATGCGGCTCACAGGAGGTGCATAAGACAAGTCAGGCCACTCTTTCTTAACTCCTCCGCCCAGTGCCTTCCCCTCCTTCCACATCAGCTTCCTCATCTATAGAATAAGGAGTCTGGAACTTGAACGACGGCAAAGTGTGAGGCCATACTTGGGGCTGCCTCACATTCTCCAGGGCCAATGGCAGCCATCACTCATCAGCCTGAAGCAGCTACAGAATCCTTAACCCAGGACCCAGAGAGCCTCAACCCAACAGTTCATGGAGGGCTGGAACTTCTAAGGCATGGATTTCTAGGGTCTGAAACAGTTTTGAGGTGGGATGTTCAAGGATTCCATGTGGGGGAGAGGATCTCAAGCTTGCTAGAAGGAGGAAGAAGAGTGGGAGAAGGAAGAAAATGATAATTCCCCTTGTGTATAAGCCTTGTGGTTTCCAGAGCATCCTCACCTCAAGGGTGCCCTGTGATACAGGAGAGCCTGCCTGGCAGGGAGGTGAGAGATGGGGCTGAGAGGCCCAGGCCTTGCGCTCTGCACCTTGTGACCCTTCCCCAACTCATGGCCCCAGACGGGCTCCAATACCTGTCATGGCCACCATCCTTTACTGAGGGCCTACTGTGCACTCAGCCCAGAGCCAGGCATGCCCATCTATGATCTCACGACTCCTTACAGCCACCTGCACCCCCATCTTACAGACAGGCAGGCAGAGGCTGAATTGCCATGACTTGGCCATCAAAGGCTGCACAGCTAGATGGGAGCTGAGTGGGTGAGCTCCCATCTGTTCCTGCTGGATTTGCCCAGGCCATTAGCCAGGTCCCCGACATCAAATGAATTCTATAATTTGTAAACGCAGCCGAGTGGCTTTTACAGAGGAATGTCGGGAAGTGATAAAAAACACCTCTGATAGATTTATGGAGCAGCTGAATGCCAGCATCTTGCCTCTCTCCTGCTAGCTCCAGGAGCCACGTGAGGCCGGAGCGGAGGCCCGAGCAGGCTTTTGTGGCTGACAGCCAGGCCTTTCATCGGCTTTTACAAGACAGGTTTACAGCATGGAGGAGATGGGGGCACAGGGTGGGAGGAGGGAGCTGCCTCCATCTGGGGCTCAGGCAGAGTAGATGACAGATCAGCCTCTGAAGCCTAGGGGGTGAACAGCCCTTGCCCTCCCCCAGGGTTCCATACCCTCCCTGCCAATGCCTGGGGCCTCAAGGGCTGGGGGCATCTTGGGGTGGGGCTAGGAACCTCAGTCCTGACACATGGTGTGACCTGGGACCCTCGGTTTCCCTTTCTGGGCCTCAGTTTCCCCATCTCTAATGCAAGGGGGTTGAACTAGTGCAGTGGTCCTCAACTCCCACCGAGCATCAGACTACACGCCAGCAGGCCTGCCCAGCAGGGATCTGATTCAGGAGCTCTGTGGGGTGGGGCCTGGTGAGGGGTCTGCTGTGACTCTGATGGACAGCTGGGGCTGATAACCACTTCCATAGGGGGAGGAGCTCCAAGACCCATGGGCCAGTTGACTGGTGAGTTCAGGAGGCTGCGATGCTGTCTGGGGTCCCATTCCTTTCCTGAAAGCCACCTGCTGGGAACAGAGTCACCTGGGCCCAGGAATGGTGGAGGGCAGGGAGACATGTCCAGCCCCCAGGCCTGAAGGTGGCAGCTGCACTCAGGATGCTCTTTCCATCCCCACCACCCTCCAGGCTCAGCATCAGCTGATGTCAGCTGGGAGTGTGTGGAGCAGCACAGGGGACTGGGGACCCCCCTGTGTGCCTCCTTTTCCACATTACTGTGTTTAACCTACTGCCAAATCCTTCAGAGTCCACCTTCTAGATACATCTAGGATCCATACTGTGCTCCATCACTCCTGCCACGCCCTTCTCCAAGCTACCACCATGGCTTCTCCTGGATGCCAGCAGTAGCCTCCCCAGTAGTCCCTACCTCCTGAGGTGGCCTGTTTCCCCTACAGTGGCCAGAATGAGCAGCTGCAGACACAAAGCAGCCCCTGTGGCTCCCCCAAAGGCTGCTGCTGCACTCAGGATGCTCTCTCCCTGCCCTGCCCTCCAAGGCCCCACTCTGCTCCCTCTCAGGAAGGGGTGGCTGGCGCCTGATAGAATTCACAGACAGAGCTCCAGAAGGCATGGAGCAGGGGAGAGGGTGAAAGTGGGGCTGTGATGTCCCCTGGTGTCCCCTCTCTGCTCATCACCAGCTTATCAAAGCTGGAAATCACTCGCTGGAAAAGACAAGCCCAAGGTGCCCCAAGGGTGTGATCACAGCCTTCCAGGAACTAAAGGGCAGTGGCCGAGAAGAGGGGCAGGCACTTGTGTTCCGGGAGCTCTCAGAGCAGGAGGAAGAAGGAAGGCAGGGGGAGAAAGGGAACAGAAAAGTGACTGAAGAAAGGCCACTGTCAGCCTGCTGTAAGAACTTTCTAGCCCTTTGAGATGGTCCCTAATGGAACAGGCTGCCTGGTGTGGAGGGGAGCTACGAGGAGCTGTGGGCATTGGAGCAGAGGCCAGTGACGATGAGCTGAGGGACATGGTGATGAAGTTGATGGCCTCTAAGACCCCCCCCAGCTCTTTGGTTCCACCTTGACCTCATCATATATGGAAGCCATTGGGAGGGCCACCAGGAGGTTAAAGAGTAGGGTGACCAACAGTCTCAGTTGGCCTGGCACTAAAGGTTTTTCAGGGGTGTGGGACATTTCGTGCTACAGCCACGAAAGTCTTGGGCAAATGGGAATAAGTCGGTCACCCTATGAAAACACGTCTTGTGGGAATGCGCCCCTTCCAAGCTAGCATGGCTCTGGCCCACACACTGAACTCCAAGGCTGGCAGAAATGCCCTGGACCCTCCCTGCCTCCACTCTGCCTCTCCCCTTTCTGCCCCAAAGTCAGGAATAATGGAGCCTGTCTCACTGGGAGGGGCAGACACGGAGCCCCCTGGGCCAGGAATGGTTGCTAATGACAAGCCAGGCCACCTAGAGGCTCTCACTTGCCTTCCCTGGGCCTCTGTTTCTCGTTCTGTGAAGTGAGACCGTGTGGGATGGGTGACTGGAGAGGGTGCTCCCATGGGTACCTGTCAGTCTGACAAAGGGCCCCAGTCCCACCTCTCTTTTCCCTGGCCCGAGGCCACCTTCCCAGCCTCTTTCCTGCTGCGCATGGGTGTGTGGAGAGAGGGAAAGTGGCAGTTTCCTCCCTCTTCCTCCAGCAGGCAGGCTGGGGAGAAGGGGCCTACTCACGCCAGTTTCCTGTGTGTTGCCTGCCTCAGCTGTCTCTCTGGCCCCAGCCAGGCACCCTTTGTCACTCCCACCCAGCTTACTGTGCCTAGGCAGGGAAGGGTAGAGGGCTGGCAGGAAGGGTGGGTTCAGGCGAGAGCCTCTGCCTGCTCATGGCCTATGGAGGGCACACACACAGCTGCACCTTCAGTCCTCAGTCCTCAGAGGGTGGCTGAATGAGGGTTCCAAAGTTCACCATAGCTGAGCTTCAGCCCTGGTGCTACCTATAACCAGTAGAGCCTGGGGTGTGGAGCAGATGGCACAGGGCAGGGGCAGCCTCAGTCTAGAAGCCAGGAAGCTGGGGCCCCATGCTGACCTCCCACTGACCTGGGCAGGCCAGTGATGAGCCTCGGTGTCATTCCTGCCAATTGCTGTGGCTTAGGCAGCAGGCCCTGCAGTGCTGGCACCTCAGATGGATACAGGCGCTGACTCTTACCATGAAATCTGCTCACAGGGCTAGTTGGTGCCCAGCTCTCCAGGAGCCGTACTCCCAGCTTCGCTCTTCCTCACATGCCCCCTGAGCCATCTATAGATTCCCTCATGGCTGCCATGCCCGAGTATGCACACTTGCACACACACATGTGCACACACATCTTCCAACAGCCTACATCTTCAGACTCCCCATCTTCACACAGCCCCTGCCTCCACCCCCCACATACACACCTTCATATGCCCCTCACACCTTCACATGCTCACACACTCACGTGTACCCCCAGCCCCAGAACTACCTGGGAGGGAAGGCGATGGAGTGACAGCAGGAGATCATATGTTAAGAAGAAAAATTGCTGGAGAGGTTTGCTTGGGGGCACCTGCATGATTGGCAGAGGGATGGGCCAGTAGGGCACCCAGGCCCTCCCTGTACTTGAGGAGTCCTGAGCTGATCGCTTGGTCCAGGCCCCAGGCTCTGGTCTCCCTCTGTCCAGCCCTCCAGGGTGCCGGTCACCTGACAGTGCCTGAAAGGTCACCTGGCCCTGTGCCCCTACCACAGCCTGGTTCCAGGCAGCGGCTCGGCTCTCACCACTCCACATCCCGGATGCTGAGCTTTAGGCCTCCTTAAAATGCAGGAGGAAATGAAGTGGGGAGACCAAAGGTGACTGGCCCAAGGTCGTGTAGAAACCAGGAAGGAAACTGAATCTCCCCAGAGAGGCTGTGAGATGCACTAGAAACAGCAGAGCCTCCTTCAGGAGACGGGACTGTGCCGGCCCCACCCGATCCTCTCCACCCTTGGCCTCAGCCACCCTCCCTGGACCTCAGTGTCCTTCTTTGTCAACCATGGAGGCTGGCCAGGCCACCCTTCCCAGGCTTTTTTCCTGCCCCAACATGCCAGACAGATCTGCAGCCTCACTCCAAGCCATGACTGGGCCTCAACTGCCCGGACTCCTGTGTGCACTTGGGTGTGAGGTGGGAGGGGCTCCTGGGACAGGAGACTGGATTCTGGGCCTCAGCAGCTAACCCTAACGGGCCCCAGCACTGGGCCATGAGCCCGTGAAGACCCGTGTAGCATGGCCTTCCAGATTGCTGGTGTCTCAGGCTGCCAGTTTCCTGAGCTCTCTCATCCCACAGAGGGCCCTAGGGCAGTGGAGGGAGGAAACCCCGAGGGTTCTGTGTTTGTGTAGGAGCCCGCAGGAGGAAGGGCATTCGTCTGTTTGGGGCACTAGAACCCTTTACTCAGTAATTCCAGAGGTTCATCCAGGTGGCCTTAAGATAATGAGGTTTACTGGGAGGAGAGATGGAGTCAGGAGCCAGGCAGCTCCTCCCTCCAGCCTCTCTGCCTCCTTCCTGCCCTAGCTTCGGGGCCTCTGACTCTCCTTCTGCTTGTCTGCTCCATCCTCCACCCTCCTCCTCTGGCCTCTTGCTCTAGCTTTTCTTTTTGTAGAGATGGGGTCTCACTGTGTTGCCCAGGCCGGCCTTGAACTCCTGTTCTTAAGTGATCTTCCCACCTCAGCCTCCCAAAGTGCTGGGATTACAGGCATGAGTCACTGTGCCTGGCCCTCTTCCTCTAGTTCTGTCCAGAGCCCTAACTGATGGTCTGCTGCCCATGGGGCAGAGCCCTTGGTGCCAGTCCACATGATGGGCCTGGCTGCCCATGGAGGGTCATTTCCCCATCCAATCAGTGCCATCTGGCAGATGTGGGCAGGACCATCACAGCTAGAAGAGGACATGGCACCCTGAATGACATGGCAGTACATGGGGATGGTGTGCAAGGCTTCCTGGAAGAGGAGAAGTTGGGACTTGATCTTGAATGAGAAGCAGGATTTTAAAGTGTGCTGAATGTTCTGTTCGTAGCTCAGGGAATGCTAGAAATGTGGGCTGAAGAATGATCCGCCTAGAGAAGTCTCACAAGCCATGGGGTGAATGGATCAGAGCGAACGCGGGGAGAGGAGGAGGAGGAGAGGAGGAGGAGGGATTTGCAGGCCAAGGGTGCAAATCTGTAGAAGGTTTGCATTGCAGGAGAAGCTCAGGGGCGAGAGCCACTGGGACTGGGACCAGAGTTGGAGCAGGGCTGGAATGGGGCTGTGTGTCCCAGAACCAGGGGGAGTGCGTGGCAGCTATGAGAGAGTCCAGAGTGACAATTGGGAGGCTGATGGTGACCCTGGTGAGAGCAGCTTCTGTGCTGTGGTGGGGCATCGCCTGACTGCAGGGGTGAGGGTGTAGACACAGCAGGCATAGGCCTCTTTGGATGTTCATAAGTGAGAAAGGGCCCCGACACCTGAATGCTTTGCATGCCCAAGGTGAGCAGTGAGAACAGTGAGTGGCGATGCTCATGCCTGCCTCTCCGGGGGAACCCTTTGGGGTTGGCATGGTCTGGATAGAACCAGAGGGAGGGCGGTGGGAGAGAGGGTGGAATGCCCTAGACCAGGGTGTGGGAGGCTGCCCTCCTAGGAGCTAGACACCCCTGTCTTGGCTCTCTACTCTCTCTCTGGGTGACCACAGGTTGCTTCTGTCTTTGATCCTATTTCCTTATCTGTAAACTGGGATAATGATTCTGCTCTGCCCCTGCCTCCCATGGTCATGGGGAATGAAATGAAGAGTCATGGTTTAGCCCAAGTGCCTATTTGTGGATGGGTGGGGCTGGGAAGGGAAAGGAATGACCACGGCTTCATCATTCACCAGCACTGAAGGCAAGGGGGTGACCTGGGTGCCCCTCCAATGCAGGCTCAGGGTTCCTTCCTCAAGGAAGCCGCAGAACAGAGGTGACCCTGCATAGCTGCTGGGAGAAGGTGGGTCTTGAGTGAGTCTGGCCCCAAGAGGCAGGGTCTTGGTGGAGTAACCTGTTGGCTTTGCTAGGCCTGGGCTCCGTAGGTTGACCTGCCCTTGCACAGCATCTCCCCTTTAACTAGGAGCCTTAGCCGGAAGGAGGCCATGGCTGATGGGAGAGTTTCTGGCATCCTCAGGTGGGCAAGTGAGTGAGAGGTAAAGTCCTGGGTGAGGCCCTACTGAGAGATCCCAAATCGATCTGAGGATCCAGCAGCCCATTTCGCAGGAGGCTCCTATTGCCCTGCTTCCAGAAAATTAGGGACAGTGTGGGAAGTTGAAGGATGGTTGCTGCAGTTTGGGGTATTGGGCAAGTCTCATGGGAAATGGCTGTGTAAAACAGGGGCATGTTTTGAGTCCCAGGCCCTTGCTTTCTATGGGGTGTTTGTGGGGGCTTCTGTCTATCATCTATAAGGACTGCCCACTGCCTCCATTCCAACTGGGAGTGGGTGGGGCCCTCGCCCAACAAGAACCAGAGGGAGGAGGAGAGACAGCTTCTGTTGAGGTCTGGGCACTCATTTGGGGGTTATATCTCCCTGGCAGCCAGGAACAGTTGATCCCCCAGACCTTGGTCCCTTGTGACCTCTCTGTACTCTCAGAGTTGCCCATGCCCCCAGGTTCTCCACCTGCTTCCTGGGCTCCCGGCACCTCCTTCTGGACCTGTGGACAGGAGCAGGTTGGGATCAGACTCAGAGGCCTTGGCTCACTTTGGTGGTGTGCTGAGGGGCTGGGGTCCCTGTTTGCCAACCCCCGCACTCCCGCTGCACCAAACCAGTTTATGAAACTGCAGAACCACAGTAAACTCCTTCCGCTGGCAAGCCAAGGTGGTTGGGCGGGGTTGGGGTGACAATATGTTTCCAGGGGCCCCAGGGTTCTCTCTTCCCAATTACCCTGCTAGAGACAGCCTCTGATGATCCAGTCTGGGCATGTCACCAGGCTGAGAGGGACGGCCCACCCAAGAGAAGCCACAACAGGTCCCCAAAGAATTTCTGCAGGCTGGGACACCTGAGTGAAATGAAGAAATGGGATTCAACAGAGAGAAACGTGAAGTCTGCCAGCTAGGTATGAAGGGCCAGTGGCTCAACTTGAGGGAAGTTTGTGCAAAATCTACTTGGGAACGTTTGTTGACATCACATGAACTGACACTGCGAGCAGCCGCCAAAGCCCTGGCAGGTCTGAGTTGCATTAACTGTTGACATCGGTCTGGCTGTGCAGAGACCACAGCCCAAGTGAGGAACCCTACCCTTGGATAAATGTTGGTGAATTGCCCTGTGTCTTTTGGAGAGGAGTGGGTGGCGCCTGGGCTGCAGAGTCAGGCCAGAGCAGGACTTGGAAGGAACATGATGGAGTTCTCAAGGATCTGAAGGTCTCTCTGGGGGAAGGAGAATTCCACTTGCTCCAGGTGATTGCTGAAGGCAGAGCTAGCTCCTGAGGGTGGGGAGGGCCAAAAGGTAATTTTCAGCTCAAATGAAGAGAAGTTTCTAGGTGACCACTCTCTCCTAGTGGCTGCTGGAGGCACAGGGGCAGGAGTGAGTGTCTCAGCACCAGCAGCAGTATGAGCAAGGGATGGTGTGTTGTCACGTGTCTTGCACATCCAAAGTAACCAAAGGACATTTAGTCCAAGGGATTCCTAAGAAAAGGATGACTGAGGCCTGCACCTGGGGGCTGACAGTATTGTCTGGGAGACTTGACTCAGACAAAACACACAGAGGAAACGGCAATCAGTGGCAGATTGGTTCCACCTTTCTGGAAGAAGTTGGTCTCAGTTAAAGCTGCCCTGCAGTGAGCAGCAGCCTGTCCTTGCAGGAGTGCAACTGAGACCAGATAACCTTGAGCTGGAAAAGGGATTCCAGTTTCGGGCATGAGGAGGGGGTTGGATGTGAACAGATGACCTCTGCGGTTCCTTTGAGACCAAAGTTCCTTGGCAGAGAAAAACACCCGCAGAACTCTGAGCGGCACACAAGGTTACGGAGGACGGAGCAGAGATCCGAATATAGCTGGCGGGAGGAAGGAGGCAGCGGGCGAGGGGAAAGTAGGTCCTTGGAACAAATGAGGTGGGGCATGAAATTAACGAGGCTGGAAAAGGGCTGAGCTCAGGGACTCCTTTTTAAAGACTGTCTTTTAGCAAGAAAAATGAGGAAAAGAAATGTGGGCAGTGGAGATGTAATGGAGATTGTAAAGGTAGCTATGGACAGCTGGCCCGTTGGCTGGAGAGAGGGGCCTCTTGGAGAACAAGGAAGAGACGCAGATCAGTGGGTCTGGGGTGACCCCAGCATGGCATTCAGGGCGGACAGAAGTTCGCTGCTGACATCAACTGCCCACACCTTGAAGGCTACTGTGTTCCAGCCCTTGAGCTGGGCCATTCTGTCCTCCTACTGTCATGCACTGTGCTGTGACCTGCTTATCTTATCCCCTGACCTTGGCACATACTCATCCCTCACTAGGCATGCCACTTTTCTCCTTTTTGCCTTTCTGTGTTTCACCCCAATCACTCAGCTGAGTCCCTACCTCTCCAAGAAACCTCCCATGGGCTCACAGCCCATCCCCAGTTCCGCTCTGAGCATCTGGGGGCCATTCGACCCACTTGACACTTGGATGGACACACTCTTAGGAGCTCAAGCAGCCTGTCGTGCAATGGGGGAGGGCCTGTGCACCAGGCTTGGTCAGCAGGGTGGATGGAGGACATAGGGTGGACAGTTATTTGTCCCCATGGTGCTGGCCCTCTGGAAATTTAGAGTCCCTAGAAGCCCCCGCCATGTCCTGCTTCTTACCTGCGATGTAGGGGTGGAGATGGGGGTGCTTAAAAGGGTCCCTAGTGGCTTTCCCTTCCCTGGCCAATAACCCAGGCTGCCTGCTCCCTCCTTCCAGCCCTGCCAGCTGGCCAAGCTTATCCTGTGGCCCTGTCCAGGTGACAAGGCCCTGGAAGAGGCCCAGCCAGCTGGACTCCTGCAGAGCTGTCACCAGAGCCCCAGAACACGGGGGCTGGAAGGAAGCACAGAGGCAGCAGGGCCCCTTCTCTGGGGAAGACAACCAGGGACACTGGGAACCTGAAACCAGAGCCATTTCACACCTTGCCTATTAATTGCCAGATTGATTTTGGATCCGAGTCTCCAGGAGGACCCAAAAATCAATCCCCTCCACTCCATGCTTCTCTGGGCTCAGGAGTTATTCTTAAAGCGGCAGCTGTCCTGGCTGCTGTGGCTGAATCCTCCTGTCCAAGAGCAGGCTGTGGGTTCCAAAGCATGCTCAGGGCTGGGCGGTGGCTGGTAGCTTTATTCCAGATCCACTGATCCTGTGTAGAAAGACTCTTACCCTGAAGGGGAGCCATGGGGTGTGATTGGAGGGGTGTTAAGAAGGCTCTCATTCTCAAAGCTCCCTCCTACCAAGATGCCCAATATCCGTAATTCCACCATTAGGAAGTATTTCTTTGGACACATTTAGGTCAACAGTCCCAGCTTCCAAAATAGAAGGCCCAGGAGAAGGAACACAGATTAGGGCTGTACCATTGCAGTTCCTTGTGAGTGGAGGCACTGGAGGCCTCGGGGCATCAGGAGAGCTCCGTGTGAGGGGTGAGGAGCAGGAGGCAGATGTCAGGGCATGGGGGAGGGGAAGTAGAAGTTGAAGACCACCCCAAGAGGAGGCTGTGGAGGGGTGGTGAGCAAAGGAACAGTAGGTACCCCCAAGGCACTTCCCATTTGGGGGGCTGCTTTGGGGCTGTGGTGCTAGGAGACTGGCTGTGTGGCAGGTGAGAGAAGATGAAGGAACGCCCATTGCCTGGGTACCTTCTGTGCCTCCAGCCCTGAGCCAAGCACAGTGGCAGTCTGATGTCACCACCACCCTGTGGGAAGGGCTTCCACAGCCTCGTTTCTTAGATGAGACACTGAGGTGCATGAGGCTGGGCGACCTACCCAAGGTCACACAGCTGCTCCGGCAGCATGGGGGCTGGAGCTCGGGTCCGCCACCTCTTCATGCCGTGATTTCACTGCCTCCCGCCTCCTCTGCAGAAGGGGCCAGGGGTTGAGGAGGTTTCTAAGAAGTTGGGAGAGCTGGATGGAGGGGGCACAATGGAAGGGGTACCTGAGGTCAATCATGCCATGATTTCAAGAACCTGAGGCAGGAAGTTCTATGACCTGCTGATGTTAGAAGCTGGGGACAGCCCCTGGGCTTCCGTTCCTCAGCCTCCCTGACATCCTCCCCCAGTGCAGAGCCCCCACACGTGGGAAGGCCTGGTGGGCAGGTCTCCTGCGGCCTCAGCCCAGTGGCTGCTGCCTGCTACTCCATCACGGCTGTGGAGATGTGGGCTTTAGACAGGGTCACTGCAAGTCAGCCTGTGTGCCTGGGGACATGGGGACATCATTGCTTATCCCCTGCCCACATGGACCCAATTACTGATGCAGCACTGCGTGTTCCCACGGCCACCAACAAGGGCCTCTTTCCTGATAGCATCACAGATGGACAGAGAGGTCCTGGGCCTCCCTCCAACCCCCGCCCACAAGCCCATTACGCTCATTTCAGGTGTGTCTCCACTTTGCTACCTTGGATGGTGGAGTGTGTGTGTGTGTGTGTGTGTTGGGGAGGGAATGAGGCAGCAACTGCAGGCCATTTGGTGCAGTTACAGGGAACAACTCTCATCTTTGCCCAGCCCGTGAGCCCCTTGAGATTTGGGGCCATGTCTGTTTTCTAATAACTGACCCTGAGGGCCTGGCACGGATGTGGGTACTCAGTGCATGTTTGCTGAGTGACTGAATGGCTGAGTGAGTGAATTAGGCATCTCTTGGTGGCCATCTCAGTCCTCGCCCAGCCACAGCTGTGCTGTGTGGCTTTTGGTGAGTTGCTAGATGTCTCTGTGTACAGATGCCTGGAAACAGTGCCAACTGGGAAGAATGGCTAATGACAGGAAAGTGCTGAGGGGAGAGTGTGGCAGGAGGGCCCTGTAGTTTGTGGAAGTTGCCCGCAGTAGAAACTGCTGGGGACACTGGGGCCTCTCTCTTTCTCCCAGGACAAGGCTAACGTGGGTTGGAGCACAGTGTAGTCCTGAGGGGGAGGAAGGGGCTGTCCTAGGCTTGGTTGGGGTTGGGAGCATGTGGACTTGCATTGGAACTGAAGGGTGACAGGGAAGGCTGGATTGGGGTTTGGCCAGGGGTCGAGGTCAGAGGCTGGCTCAGGAAACGGCTGGGGGCTCATGTGGGTCCTGAATGAAGAAGTTGGCCAGGCCTGGGCACAGCTGGGGTTGGCTTCAGGACCTCAGCTCAGGGCTGGACCACAGGTCTCTCCAGCCTGGGGCCAGTGCAGATTCTGTCCAATAGGAGCACTGGGAATGGCTTACTGTCCTGGCCTCATTTGCTCTGAGCACACCAGCTGAGGGGTGGATACCCAAGGCTTTCTGAGGATGATGGCCTTGAAGAAGTCCTCCTGTCCCCAAGGTGTCCTTGGGGAAGCTCAGGGATGCCCAGGGACCCAGGGGCCATTTCACCCTGTCTGTGTGTTGTCAGGGGAAGAACAGAATTGCCCAGCTAGCACGGACTGGCAGCAGAAGGTGGTGTCATCGGCATTTCTCACACATGCATGGCACTGTATAGTTTATGACCCCTTTCCTACCCTGCGTCTTCTCATCCTTTCCACAGCCCTGAGAAGCAGGCATGACAAGAGAGGGTATCTGTGTTACAGATGAGGAAAACAGAGGCCCCGGGAGGAAGCTTGCCTAATGCCACTCAGGAGTTAGAGGCAAACCTGGGAAAGGCCCTGGGTCCCCAGACTGCCCCTCTGGAACTCCACATGCGGGCACCTGGCTGTCCTGCCCGGGATGCCATCCCCAGGCTAGGCTGACACTCACGCCCATGTCCTGCTGCCCACTGACACCCCACAGAGCTTAACACCCCGCTGAGCCTGCCCTGCAGCCCTTGCCAAGTCTGTCCGAGTGGCCTCAGTCATTGGCAAGTCACATTGCTGACATCACAACTGCATAAAATTAATTTATTTAGTTAAGGGAGGTGTTAATTAAGAGTTCTCATTTATTGTGTCTTTGCAGACAGCTCTCAGGGGCTTCTGAGTTGTCATTGCTGGTGACAGCAAAAGCTAATGGCATCACAAGTTATTAATAGGATGGTGTAAGAGGCGGAGGGGCAGGAGCTGAGGCTGTGGGGGATAGGAGAAGGAGAAGGGGGAGCTGGGGGAGGGGAGAGGATGGTCCCCTACTTTCTTCTCACCAAGTCGGGCTCCCCTCTGCAAGTTGATCCAATCACAGGCATTTTCTGGGGGATCTGGGGTTTTCTGCCAAGCCCCGTGATGCCCAGGATTTTGTGAGCCCTGAAGGAAGTGTCCCCAGGCCAGTGCCCACCCACTCCTGCTGCTGCCCCCATTCCCACAGTTCCTGATGTTTGCCTTGAAGAGTGTTGGCTCTCACATAAGGAGCTCATTCTTTGCTTGCTTTGTTTCTTCACTTACCTTGACCCTGAATATCTTGGGTTGCATATAATGACTGGTTTGGCCTTGCCTCCCCAAAGCTTAGCATAGAACTTGGAGCTTCATGGGAGGGCAACAGACATTTGCAAAGGAAATGAGGGGTTCTCTGCCCTCCAGGTGGTCTCCGGATCTGGCCTTCTTGCTGAGAGACCTTGGGGTCATGGGTGGGGATGGTGGGAGAGAGAGGGCAGGTGGATCCAGGACTTCCCAAGTCCCCAGCCTCTCTTAGTGTCTTCAGTCTTGCAGCCCGGGAGATCCACAACCTGGGGAGTGGATAGACCTTTGCTGATGAAGGTGGGGTGTGTGCAGGTATGAGCAGCCAGGTGTGGGGCAGGCTTGCTAGGGTAGGGGAGTGAATGGGGAGTCCAGTGAAACTCTGCACAAGGACCCACCATGGGGAAGAGGGAAGAAGAGATTTTAAACTATTTTTAGCTAAACAATGATGGCTGCAAATCAGCCACTTGGTGCAGTGGGACAAACACAGCCAAGGAACTCAGACCTGCAGGCCTGTCCCTGACCGCCTCTGTGACTTTGGGAAGATAATTGCTCTCTGGGCCTTGGCTTGCCATCTGTGAAATGGAGGACTGGGCCGAAATGGACACATTTCAATGCCCAGTGTGTTCCTCACCTCCCATGTCCTGCACATCTCACCTTTCAGTAGATGTGCCAGCCCCTTCATGGTTATCATCGCAAATGCCTACAGCTTCCCTGTGGGGGAGATAGTCTATCATCCCCTATTACAGTTGGGTTAACTGAGGTTCAGATGAGAAAACAGAGGTCATTTAATTTGCTCAAAAACCCATAGTCAGTGGAATTTAAACTCAGGTTGGTGCTCTGTCCAGAATATCAGCTTATCTCCACTGATCACCTGGGATGGGGCTGGTACAGGGGAGACCCTGCATTAGATGCGGGCTCGCTGACCAGGGCAGGCAGAGCTGAGAGAAAGGAGGAGAACAGAGCACCTATTGGATTCAACGGGCCCAACCACTGAGCTCCTGGGGCATGGGGGGCCAGGTATGAGACCATTATGGGACTAAACACACCCTGCACCGAGTTCCAGCAGCTGCCTGCCCCAACTGCCTCCTGCCTGCCCTTCCTCTCATCTCAGAGACACTGTCATTCATTCAGGCCACATTTGTTAGGGAGCTGGCCTGACAGCTGGGAGATGAATCAGACTGTCCCCTGCCCTCGGGTAGGAGAGGTGGCCCTAGGAACAGTAAGCCCCACGGTGGGTCACCGGGATGGAGATAGTACATGCACCCGCCCAAGGAGCGAGGGAGCAGGCGGCAAGTTCAGGTCAGCTGGGGCTCCCTGGCAGGAATGATCGCCTTTTACTGAGGGAGGCTGGCCAGGAAATGAATTCCTAAAGGAAGTAACCATCGAGCTGAGTCTTGAAAGGTGACTAATATTCACCAAGTGGAGGGGATGGGGTTGTGGGGTGGGCCTTCAGGTAGGGGAGTGGTGTGAGCAGAGTCTTGCAAGTGTGGGAAGAGGGGTATCCAGAGGTGAGGTGGGCGAGGGCTAGAGCATGTGGGGCATTGCACACCAACTTAGAGTCTGAACTTCATCCGGTGGCCTCCCTGGGGATGCTGCTGAGAGTGGGAAGAGGGAGATTTAGTTTGGGTTCCGCCAGAAGCCAATCCCGAGATGCGTGTTTAAGTGCAGGAAACACCTTAGGGACAGCAGGAAGGCAGCAGAGGCACTACCGAGCCAGCTCCCATGGTGGGTGAGTAGAGCCCCGTCCTGCTGGGGAACCTGAGAGCTCGCACAGCACATGGTCTGCCCAAGGAGCGAGGGAGCAGGGGGGTTTATGTAGCAAGTCTCACCAGTCATTGCTTGAAGGCTGCTCCCAGGAGGCATCCCTGACATTTCTGGCGTTCTCTTCAGTAAAGAGGACCCAGCAGTCAAAGTCCTCAGGCAAAGAAATAAAGATGTTGTCAGTTGGCAGTTGGGCCAGTGTGCCCTGAAATGGGAAGGATGAGGGGATACAGGTGGAGAACCAACAGTGTCTGCTACAGTGGCTGAGCTGGGAGGACGTCCCAGAAAGGAGAGTAGAGCGCTGCTTAGCTTCTGCCAAGTCTAGGTGGATGGACTCTGAGGTCTGCTGCTGATGGAAGAACTGCCTCCAATTGCACCTTCGCCAAGGCCTCAGTCTGGGGGCCGGACCTCAAGACAGGAGGGTGCAAAGAATTTGGTCCTAAGCTCCAGCACTTGAGAAATACAGATCTCAGTTCAAGTGCTGATTGCCACTTTCAAGCTGCATCCTTGAGCAAGTTACTTAATATCCTTTAACTTCAGACTTCTCTGAAAAAGGGGAGATAATATTACCCATGCTGTGGGACTGTTGTGATCAATAATGAAATGATGTCTGTAAAGTATTTAGCCCAGTGCCTTGAATACATTATGTGCCCAATGAATGTTTATTCTTATTATGATTTTATTATTCCAATGACAGGTAAAAAAGGGAGGAGCAAGATGCAGGCTTGTAGAAAACACTGTCAATTTACCAGCCCAGAGTAATTTTCAGTGACCCACTTTGTTGTTACGAGTTAAATAGGCGGCCGAGTGTGGTTGCTCACACTTGTAATCCCAGCACTTTGGGAGGCTGAGGTGGGAGGATCAACTGAGGTCGGGAGTTCAAGACCATCCTGATCACATAGTAAAACCCTGTCTCTACTGAATACACAAAAATTAGCCAGGTGTGATGGTGCATGCCTCTGGTCCCAGTTTCTCAGGAGGCTGAGGCAGGAGGATTGCTTGAATCCAGGAGGTGGAGATTGCAGTGAGCTGAGATCATGCCACTTCACTCCAGCCTGGGCAACAGAGTGAGACTGCCTCAAGAAAATAATATAATGTAATATAAAATAAAACAAAAAGAAAAATGGAGTAGGCAGTTCCTGGCCAGTAAGGCCATTCCTGGGTCTTGGAGGTGTTAAACAGGCTCATGTAGCATTTCTGGACTTTGTGAGCATAAATTGAACCAGCAGCAAGTGACTTTATATGTTCTCTGCTCATAGGTACTGGTTGTGACAATCATTTCTTTGTCTATGACACCTGTCTCCCCAAGAACTCAAGATCAACTTCAGACCTTATCTAGTGATTATTGTATGATCTCAAGACTATCCTTGAAATAGTCTCTGAAGATATGGAGCAGAGAAGGAACACTGGACAAGGAGTCTGGGGTCTTATTTAATTTGTATTTCATTTTGTTTTGTAGAGGCAGTGTTTTGCTATATTGCAAGGAGTCTGGAATCTTATTTAATTTTATTAATTTTATTTTTTTATATAGTGTCTTGCTATGTTGCCCAGGCTGGTCTTGAACTCCTGGCCTCAAGTGATCCTCATGCCTTGGCCTCCCAAAGTGTTGAGATTATAGGCATGAGCCACCATACCTGGCCAAGGAGTCTGAATTCTAATTCGGGCTCTAAAATGAATGTCAAATTCCTTGTCTGAAATGTGGGGATAAAACCACATCATCTTGGTCTCTTCCTAGGGCTGTCATGAGGATCAAATAAGATCATGAAAGAAAAGACCATGAATGTGGAACTACTTTGAAAACTATAAATTACCATCCAGAGTTGGGTCTAGAGGCGGGTGACTTGATTCCTGTGCCCTGGGGACTTCTAAAGGGCCTAAGAAACCATGGCCACTAGAGAAGCTTTACATGTCATCATGCCACTCTAAGGATGGCTCAGGCTTGGCCTCTGGTACAGGCAGCCTGGGAAGAAGAAAGAGTGCCTGGGGAACCTTGGACCTTGGGAGGAATGCCTAAAGTTCTTGCTCAGGGACATCAGTGGGGGATGCTCTCAGCTGGTCCTTGGCGATGGAGGAAAGGCAGAGGAGGATGAGATTGGCAGTTACTAAACCAGGAAGTGAGGTGGTTACCTGAGAAGCATTCCAACCAGTTTGGGGCAGTTTTTCTCATTTCGCTATGCATGCAGGAACATTTCAGGATGTGGCTTAAGGGCCTCCTGTCCACACCCAGTTGGTGAAGTCCAGGGAAGCTGATTCTGGCCCAGGTGGCAAGACCAGTGGTCTCTCAGAGGCCATGTGGCTTTCTTTTCTTCCTGGCCATAGACTGACCTGCTCTCTGGCCCTTCATCTCAGTCAGACTGACTGCAACCCTACCCCATCTCAATGGTCAGCCTTGGTGTCCTGCAATGTGAAGTCATTGTGTGCTGGAGAGGTTGTGAGTCTGGGGCTGGAGGTCCAAAAAGAGGGGACCTCTGTCTATACAAGCAGCTCTGGACTCAGAATCCCCAAATCCAAGGAACCATTTTCACTATTGCCCAGAGAGTGAAAGTCATAGCCTTAGTGGAGTAGAGACAGGAAAAGATGCATACCCCAACTTGGGATGTCTGGGTGGGATGTGTCCTCCACAAGAGGACAATAATCTCTCATAATGATAGTGAGTGGATACCACCAGGATGATGCATTGTCACCCTCTCCTTAACTCCATAAAAGGCACCAAAATGGATAAGTCTTCACAGCCTTTCTGACCCCTCTTAGCGTACAATGGCTTTGTGGGGCAATTTTCATTTTGGGGGCATTTCTCTGTGATTTCTTGATTGAAGAGACCTAAGATATAGAATGAAGATTCTTGGTGCTATTTAGAGCCCCTCTGATACCTGAAAAAGGCCTGTTCTGGTGACCTCAGGGCTCAGACATGATTGGTTCAGGGCCAGGGAAGGCAGTATTGAGAAGTTTTTGCATAGGTTCAGATTTTAATCTAGATTCAGGGACCCAGTCAAACTGTCTCCCTAAGATCTTATTTTAGTTTTCAAAGCTAAAACCTCTAAAAAATTGGCTCTGCTTGCAGTTTAAGTAAAAACTTTCATATTTATGGCTTTTCTAGTTTTCCTTCAGTGGTTGACATCCATTTAACCCTCTGAATCTAGAATATGCTTTGTGAACTGAGATTATGAGAGGAAGCCAGTTTGGAAGACAAGGGTCATAGCATCCAAAGGTTTGGAGGAGAGGGACCTGGAAAGGGGGATATAGGGATGTAGTGGGGGAGGTAAAAAGGGAATATTAGTAAACCAAAGAGTGAGAGTGAATGGTAAGTAATCCAGTGGTCTAGGAGAGAGGGAGGGGTGAGAGTAGAAGAGAGAAAGAGAAAAGATGAAGGAGAGGATAAAATAAACTGTTCGAAGAGAGATGAAAGTGCCATAAAATATGGGGACAAGACATTCGGGAAAAGAAAGAGCAGGAGGCAGAAAAGACGAAGAGGAGGCAGATGAGGCAGGGGAAGTGAGGTGGAAAGAAGGTGGGAGGGGGGTAGGGGTTGGGGCATGGAGGTCCCAAGATTTGGACTCTTTTTTGTCACCATGCATCTGTACAGCAGATAAATACAGTGCAGCTGGGCTTTTCTCTCTTCTTAATTGACATCTTTGGATCTATCCCCGCTTGACAAATCAGGCCACTTATTATTAGTGATGACAAAGATAAATATGACAGGCATTCAGTTTGCATCTGGGCCCCCTGATAATAGAAGTCAGCACACCAGCCCCTCTCCCCACTGCTTCCTCACCCCTGGCTTGGGCTCCCCAGCGGGGAAACTGCATGGCCAGGAGCTGTCCACAGCGGCATCTACAGACCCCCTCCTGGTGGGAAGTCAGTGGACAGGAACTGTCCACGATTTGAGTGGTGCTGAAAGCCTCTATACCCTGCCTCCTGTCTGATTCCAACATGAAAGCTGGGTGGCTGGAAGCTGTCCACAGCCTATGTGGTGCTGAAAGCCCTGTCCCCAGGGCTGGGGTGGCAGGGTGCATCTCTTTCCCACAGAGCACAATTACTTCTGGCATGGAGTAGTCAGTGGCTTAAATTTACCTGCCTTGCCGTGGTTCTAAAAAACCTGAATGACTTCAAGTGTGTTCCTTCCTAACTCTGGGTCTCAGGATTTCCACCTTTAAAATGAAGGGCTGGATTAGGTGTTCTCTCAGGGTCCTCAAGCACTAGTCTTTTCTGTTATCAAAAGCCTTCAAGAGATTCCTTCTGCTTATAGGATTGAGCTACAAATCCTTTAGCCAGGCCCTGAAGGCCCTCTCTGGCCCCCTCCACTTCCTGGCTTTGCCCTCATTCTAGTCAGATGAGCCTTCTCTCAGGCCCCAGTCACACTCTTCTTTTCTTCCCCTGAGCCTTTGCCATCCCCACTGTCCTTCTTCTGCCTCTGACTCTCTCCCTTCCAGATCTCTGGGAGCACCAACCACCTGGGCCTCTCCTTGAAAACCAACGGCCTTATGCTCAGTGTGCTTTCAGTTTCTTATGTCTTATAAGGCTGTGTCTTACATGGCTCCCCTTGAGGGACTTGCTGGGTCCAGGGTCATGCTCTGAATCAGTGATCAGTGGCTCAGTTTCCCATGACCATGTGTGTGGAGCCTGGGTGAGTACTTGTGGTATTTTGACCCAATAAGCTCCTTTAATAAAACTATGATTGCTCTTTCAAGGCTGCCAATGAAAGAAGATTACTCCAAGAAGTGCTTAGCTGAGGCTTGTGGCCCCCTCTTTGAGATAGAATCTTTCTGAGGCTCCCACTCCAAGATGACATGGGTAGCCAAGGTCACACTTATGTAGACAGATAATCCTGCCTCATGTCTCCATGGAGTGGCCAAGACATGTTGGGTCACACAAACAAGCCTCCATCTCTGTTTACTCTGAGCCTACGACAGTCAACCCAATGCCCTCATTGTATGGTTGGCACAGCTGTCCCACCTTCAACTTCAGGGACCTTTCAGGGAGCTTCCAACCCACTCGCCCCACTAGAGCTCAGACTGCCTCATAAAGTTTTCTCTCTGGAGCTCAACCATGGAAGATCCAACTTGATTAGTGGAGATGTGAGAGCTTCTCTGCACACTGTTCCCATGCAGGTGAGTCGCCTCTCCCTCTGCCCTCCAAAAATAAGGAGCTTCCATCTGTTGGGCTGGGCAAGCAAGTAGAGAAGTGGTGGTTCTCTTTTTTTTGCTAAACCCATGGGAAACTAAAAGTGGCCCGGAGGTGGCATCATGCATGAGGTGGGCATCATGAGATAAGGGACTCCTCATCTCAGCGGAGCAGGCAGAACCACATCCTGACAGTCTAGAAAAAAAATCCTTGGGAAGAAAATTCTGTCTCCTCTCTAGGCCCATTATCAGCCAATTCACCAGGACAGGCTTTGGCATTCACTCTGCCCACTGCCCACTGCTTGGCAGAGCCCCTAAGGCCATGGCTAGTAACCAGAAGTTCCAAATGGTTTAGAGGGGAGAGCTGTGTTTGCTAACAGATCTGGCTGTGTCTGACAAACTGAAACCATGTGCTTGGTGGCCTCAGGTCCTCTGGGAAAGTGGGCCCAGAGCACTAACCTTCCCTCAAATATACTGGCACATTCTCAGAATCCCAGCGTTTGCCCTGTTGAACCTCATATCAGTGATCAAAGGGCTTGAAGATGATCTTAGATTCTAGACCAACTCCTGTTTTTAAATATGAGAAAACTGAGATTTCCCCAGGAAGGGAAAATCAGTTGCCTGAGCTCACACAGCAGAGAAAGGAGCCTCTTTGACTCTTGGCTCTCAGTCTCATGCTCTCCCTCTTCCTGCCAGAAGTGTTTGCATTTTAATAGACTTGTGGAGGCTGAAGTGCCTCAGTGTCCCCTCTAACGGTAGGGACTTCAGGCATGGTGATGTGGTGATGGAGCTTTTGGGGATCCATGCTGAGGCTGTCTCCTGCCTTGTGGAGAATGTCTATGACCTCCAGCAGAAGAACTGTACAGAGAGCAGATATGACAGGGTACCCCTTTAGAAACTACCTTTAGGACTCTGCACTCTCGCAGGCTGATGGGCGTTGGAGGACCTCATTTGTCTCTGCACTGGGGGATGAATGGCTCGGGAGGAGCTAATGAAACCGTCTTCCCACCGACACACCAAGACAGTGACGGATGGCTCGTGTGGAAAAGGCAGGTGTTGGCACATGGCCCATTGGGCAGGGTAGAGAATAACACGTCCTTCAATGTCACTGTAGGTCACAGTGATGGCTGGGGCCTCAGGGAGGGGGCATGTAGGCTCTGGAGTGCAGTGACAAAGACCTCAGGGAAAGTCAGTGCCTCCCATAGCCCCCTTTCTGTGACCGGCAGACAGAAGGTCAGAGTTGTAAGTGTGATAACAGCCATATAATCCTACTAGCTGTTGTCCAAGTGGAATTATACTGGCCCAGAAAGGGATAGTGAGCTGACCAAGGTCACACAGTTAGATAAGGTCAGAGATTGCTGAAAAGGTCCTCAGTGGTCCAGGAGAAGGAGAAGAGTGATCTCAGGATGTATCACTATAGCACTATTCTCACTTGCAGGGGAGGGCAAGGGGAGGGTCCCACTTTTTGCCTAGTATTGGAGACCTTGATGATCTGTCTGCACATTCTCTTCCTCCTTACTCTGCAGCCCACATCATCTGCCTTCCACTCCCAACCTCTGAGCCTTAGCTCATGCCCGCTGAGGGCCGATTGTCCTCCAAGGGGCTCCCATCCGTCTGTCTGCTTATCTATGAGAGGCATAGGCCCAAATGTCATTTGTCATCATGCATTCCACTTGGCATTCTGAACTCACTCCCAGTGCAAGGTCCCCACCTGAGTGGTGTCCCATTACCATGCCCTCTCCCCATTAGTATTTTGGAAAAACCTCTCCAAAGAACATTCTCTTCCATGGCAACCATTCCTGAAGTTTTGGAAGTATTACAGCTACATGCCAGAAGCCTGCATTCCTGGTGTATAGGAAATAAGTCAGGCCAAAGAGGGGAGAGGGATGGAAAGAGAAAAGGGTGGAGTGAGTTATTGGCCTCTCTGCAGGCCTAGAGCAGTTTCACCCCAACCCTGGCCACCGAGATCTTCACTTCTTTCTGGTCCAGGTGGTCAGTCTGGCCTGGGTGGGCCTGTGGGATTTGATGGAGGAAGCAGGAGAAAGAGTGGCCCCAGAAGCAGTTGCTCCCCTCACCTCTGCCAGGGGCTCCTCACCACTGCAAGTGGTCTTGTGAGCATTAGCTTGCCTGACACCTGCCATCACAGCCCTGGGAGGTGAGCTGGGCATTGTTGGCCCCATTTCCCAGATGACAACATTGAGGTCCAGGGAGAGCAATGACCCAGTCCAAAGGGATCAGTGGGTTAGTGGCATTTGTTTGTTTTTCTCAAATCAATAAATATTTACTGAGGCACTGAGCTAGGTGCTGGGAATATGAAGATGAGCAGGGCAGACATGATTCCTGTCTTGCAGGGCCTGTCAGAGGCCCCAGGTGCCTGCATTGCTGGGTCTCTGGCCTCTGGAGGTACATGCATTGGCAGGAGCACTATCTTGAGAGTCCTCCCTTGAAACTCAGTATGCAGATGTATACCTCAGAGCTCTTCCTCCTGTCCAAGGGACTTTCTTGGAAGCCAGCATCCTCGTGGGCACTTCCCCACCTTCTTCCTTCAGTGCATCCATCGGTCCCTCACAGTGTCTGGTTTTCAGTGTCCCACTTGCCAGGACCTCCTCCCTTAACTGCCACTCACAACTCCTGTTATTCACCTTTCACAGGGAATGAAATGAAAGAACAAAAAGGAAAATCTTTACCTGTACAGCCCCTTGGAGGATGGGGTGGGAAGTAAAGGCCTGCCACCCAGTTTCCTGCTGCCTGGAGAAATCTGGAAGATCTCCTAGGGCTTTGGAGAATGAAGCCACCCTTGTCTGGTTGCCACCACAGCCTCCTCTCTCTCACCCCCACCTCCTCCTCCTCATCTTCAGCCCACCAAGGCCAGATTTGTCTTGCAAAGTGGCATCATTATAAACGCATCAGCCTCCTCTGGACGCCTGTGCCCGCTCCCGCCAGCCCATCCAGGCTCGATTACATCTGAGGCTGTCTGGGGTAATTAAGTGACATTAGGACGCATCCCCCATTGTAATGCAGTGTTCAAAGCCCTGGGCTCTTGCTTCCCGAGAGCTGCTGCCGCTGCACTGAGGTTGTGTCTGCCTAATGCACCCCACTGTGATTGCAGCTAATTACTCCACAGACAGGCCTCATTAGTGGTGGGTTCGGGATGGAAGGTGAGAAGCAGGCTGTCTCCCCTGCCTCCCCCAGCCCACTGGCTTCTCCTCTCCCTCCATGGCCCAGCTTGCCTTACTTTGCTGTTGAGGCAGAATTAGAATAGGGCAAAGGAATTCCCAAAAGAGGGCTCATCTGGACAAGGTCATCTACTGAGCTACAGGGCCTTCAGGAACTTTTCAACTGCTTTATTCAACCAATGGGAAGCCAAGGCCCAGAGGAGGTTACTGACTTGTCCAAGGTCACATGGCACAAGTGAAATGTGCCACCTTTCCTAACTGCCCAGCTTGGAGGGTTGGGGTGGGCAAAGTGGGATTTGCACAGCCAGGACCCATCTGGGTCCAGAGCTAGTGGGAGAAAGGGCTCATGAGCACCCAGGAAAAGAGCTGGATGGCTACGCTACCCCAGAGGCTCTTTCTGGTCTCTAGGCCTTTGCAACTCTTGCCTGGAATCCTCTTCTGATGCCCTGCACCTGCCACCTTGCACCTGGCTGACTCCTTTCATCCTTCAGGTCTCGCTTTCTCTAGGAAGCCTCCCCTAACTCCTGAGTTTGGTGACCCTCATATGTGCTTCCATGATACTCTGTACTTCCCCATCTTGGCAGTCATCTCTCTAAATTGTCAATACCTAATACCCCACATGACTATACCCACAGGAGGAGCAAGCACTGAGACCCTCTTGTTCACGTAGTAGGCATTGGTCTAGCTCACAGATGGCTTCTGGTAAGAATCAGTGGAAGGAAAGACGTAAGGATTGATGGCTGCTTGACCAGTACCATGAGTACCATGGTAAGGCTGTGGGTGTTCACTCACATCTGAGAGTTTCTTTATACTTCCCAGCCTCCCTTGCTCTTAGGTTGGTCATATGACTCACTCCAGCAAATGGGACGTGAGCAGAAGGTATATATGTTACCTGGAATAAGGTGAATAATTATCTGGTGTGCTTTTCTACAATCCTTGTTGCCTGAGTGATGCCAAGATAATTTTGAAGCTGCAAGATGGTGGAGCCACAAGATGAAAGGAGCCTGTATCCCTGAGTCACCACACAGAAGAGAGACATTCAGAAAAGCTGCCTGACATGGGTCATGTGGGTAAGAAATCAACCTTACTGTGCAAAGTCACTGAGATGTTGGGGCTACTTATGAGAGCGGCTAGTGGGAATTACTCTGACTAATATAAGGGGGTTAAACTTGATGGGATGCAAATAGGAAATGGCTTTTTTCCAATCACTGCTTTTAAACATGCTCCTATTAAGCCTCCTTTCCCTGTCTCTTGACAACATCTTGGACAGATTCTAAGTTTTTGGTTACTGTTGGTTGTTCGAAGAGCCTCATCTTAGTAATTAGGATTCACTTTCAGGGCCAGCCCAGCCTCAGAGATTTATGCTCATATCCAATTGAAAACTTCTTCCTTTCCTTCAGCTCAGGTCTGACCCATGGCTTGGAGATCAAGATTGGTCTGTTCTTTTGCTTCACTTCTACTTTCTTGCCCTCCTGCTGCTGGCTCCTTGAGAGTCAGGGCAAGGAGACAGAGGAATAGTAGAAAAAGGGGTTAAAAGTCTTAGGTAGGTCCCCGTCACTGTTGTGACGTCACTGCTGATGTCCTGGGTGTCAGGTTATCAGAGGCTGGTGTTTGGGGCAGTGTTTTTGTTGGTCCCTTTGAGGCACTACATGGACCACCATCTGCCCCCTTCTCTGATGGTGGCCATGCAGAATGCAGCTTGGGATGGCCTCCTGTTATACTCTTCTCTCCTGCCCTCACCCAGTTTCTGCCACCAGGGGTATGTCCCACCAGGGGTATGCCACTGAGGATTGTAGACAGGGGTATGTGGGGAACTCATGCCTCCTTCCTACCATAGGACAGCAGACTGCCTCACCGATTCTCACACTCCAGTGTGGCCTGCGCCAAGGCAGGCACCTGAAAGACGTGGGAGGTAACAAGTCCAAAAACGAGTGGAACCATCTGTCCTTTCTTAGGGGCCCTATGGAGGGAGGAAAGAAGCCTGAAAAATAAATGGGACTTAGAATTCTGTTGGTCACAGATTTGTAACATCGAAGTTGGGGGGATTATTTTGTGCCTTAAAAGGATTCCTCTAGGACTCAAGTAACTTGGAGTTTCGCTAAGTGGAGGGTGAGGATGAGACAGATTGTAGCGCTGGTCTGTGCTCTTCAGAGGTCACGGGTTCTTTGGGGAATACGATGAAAGTTCCCTAGAAAAGTGCATGTATTCATGTATGGATAGTATTGATTATGACACTTTAGGGCATCCTGAATCCCACTGTGTCTCCCAGAGGGGTCCATGATATCCCAGCTAATTATCTCCAAACAAAAGTGCTGCTCACCTGAAGTCTGATTCCTTCAGTGTGGACCCATTTGGGGACCCTGGCACCCACCCCCTGCCCCCGCCTCAGACTTTCTCTGCAGCATCACAGTGAACTTACTCTTCTCCAATGCACATGACAATTCCTGCCTTCATGTCCTAGCCTCTGCTTTGCCTCCCGCTGGGGCATCCTTTCCTCCATGCCACCCAGGTCTCACTGTTGGGCAGAGCTCAGCCTACACTCCATCTTCTCTAGGAAGCCATTGGTGGTAGGCAAGATTCTAAAGACATTGCCCCAAGACTCCTGTCCCTGGCTATTCAGTTGAATATGAATTCAGGTAGGCTGTGAAGAAGGGATTTTGCAGATGAAGTTAATGCTACTAATCAGCTGACCTTCAAGTAGGGATATTAACCTGGATTATCTGAGTGGCCAAACATAATCACATGAGCCCTTAAAAGCAGCAGAGGATGGCAGCAGAGTCAATCAGAGAGATGTGGTGGAAGGGGAGGGCAGAGAGATGAGGCAAAAGAGAAGGTCAGAGCAGAGCAAGTCACGGTGCAAGGAGGACTTGACATTGCATTGCTGGATTTGAAGATATGAGAAGAGGCCAGGAACTGAGGATGCGGGCAGCCTTCAGAAGCTCAGAATCATGGCAAAAAAACGGGCACCTTGATCCTGCAATGGCATGAAACTGAATTCTGCCCCCAACATGAATGAGCCTACAAGCAGATTCCTCCCCAGAGCCCTGGGAAAGGAACACAGCCCTGATGACACCTTGATTTTGGCTTTGTGAATCCCAGAGCAGAGAACCAGCTGAGCTGTGCCATGCCCAGATTTCCAACCTGTAGAACTGTGAGATGATAAATAGGTATGGTTTAAACTGCTGAATGTGTGATAATTTGTTACAGCAGCAACAGAAACTAGCACATCATTGGCAGTGCATTAAATAGGGCTACAAAGTCTTTGACATATTGAGAGGTGGAGGTGCTTCCCTGGCCCTTGAATCTCAGCTGGTCTGTGACTTCTTTGACCAAGGTGGCCAGCAGAAGTGAAGATATACCAGTTCCAGGTCCAATTTTTAAAAACACTGAGGCTGGGCGCAGTGGCTCACACCTGTAATCCCAGCACTTTGGGAGGCCAAAGCAGGTGGATCACCTGAGGTCAGGAGTTCAAGAGCAACCTGGCCAACATGGTGAAACCCTGTCTCTACTGAAAATACAAAAATTAGCTGGGTGTGATGGCGGGCACCTGTAATCCTAGCTACTCAGGAGGCTGAGGCAGGAGAATCACTTGAACCCAGGAGGCAGAGTTTGCAGTGAGCCAAGATCATACCACTGCACTCCAGCCTAGGTGACAGAGCAAGACTCCGTCTCAAAACAGACAAACAAACAAACAAAAATACTGTCAGCTGCCACATTGGTTTCTTGGAGCTGGGAGCTGCCATTTAAGAACTTTGGCTATGCCGAGACATCCATGCAGAGAAGAAGCCCAAGCTAGCTATGTGGAAAGCCCATGTGGTCAGAGGTGCCTGATCAGTTCCAGCTCCCAGCCATTAGTCATCCCAGCTGAGATCATGGATATCATGGAGCAAAGTCAAGCCATCCCCACTGTTCCCTGTCTGAATCACTGACCCACAATACAGAGAGATACAATAATAATAAACTACTGTTCTTAAGGCATTAAGATTTGAAGTAGTTTGGTACACAGAAATAGACAACTGGGCTACACCATGTCAGTTTCAACTCCCAAGGATCTCTCCCTTCTTTCAATCCCTGGAGCTCACTATGCTGCTGCACGCACTTGACTGCAGAAGCTGATCTAAATATGTCTGCAGCAAGAAGGGTCAGTGGTGGGGTTGGCATGTTTCCCCTGCCCCGAGGACCCACCCTAGCAGGTTACACTGCACACTTGAAATTTCTGGGTGAACTCAAGGTCTTGAGTCTGCATCTGCAAGTCAGTGCGTGGTAGACCAATGAAGGCTTCTCTGGCTCAGATCCTTTTGCATATAGTGTGCTCTGGACTATATGGAACTCTCCCTCCAGCCTACTGGTACTACCAGGAAGAGAGCTGTCCCTGGTGGTGCCAGCTCAGTTAGAGGAAAGCCACTTATTAAGCTGGACATACCCAAGGATTACCTTACTCACATCCCTTCTTGTGAACTCTGCTCACGAGAACAGAGGGTTCTTCCCTCTGTTCCGTGTTCTCATTTCCCCTGGGGTCACCCCCATCCACCTCAGAGAATACAGAAAAGGATTTTCCCCCACCAGCCATGCCCCACCTCCCTAAGTTTGACCAGTTCTCAGGTTTCTCCCAGGAAGCAGTGGGACACT
Organism: Theropithecus gelada; assembly: GCF_003255815.1. Lineage (NCBI taxonomy): Eukaryota > Metazoa > Chordata > Mammalia > Primates > Cercopithecidae > Theropithecus > Theropithecus gelada. The sequence goes on along the minus strand of NC_037677.1, from coordinate 63,032,692 downwards.
TTATGCAAACTAAGGAATGGATTGTACCAAACCCAAAGACAACCACCAGCCTTTGTGATCAGACATGATTTTGTCTTCTTCAGGGGACCGAGGGTAGAGACCATGGTTTTGATTTCTCTGGGTGCCCAGTGGTACCCAGAATGAGGCTGAGCATGAACGAAGGTTAATTTATGACGGTCAGTCAGCATCTCTGAAATGAAATTTCGAGTCCAGACATCAGAGCTATCCTAACAAAATATCCTTCCTGGGTTTTGATACCTTTCTCTGCAGGTACCCTTGGTTCAAATGAAGTCTTATGTGGAAGCTGCACAGCTGTGTCTTGGAATTGGGGGATGGGCAGGAGACCCTGTTCCCTCCACCTTCTCATCACTCCCACGGCATCTCTGAGGCACCTCCAGGGAACTCTGAGATCCATAGGGCATAGTTTGAAACCCATGGATTCATCCATTCTCGTGGTTTTCTAGCAGATAAACTGAGGCTCCAAGAAGGTCTGTGGGTCTGTGGCTTGCCTAGGATCACACAGCGAATAGAAATATTGGGACTAGAACCCCCATCCTAGCTCCTTACCTTCTTCCACGCCCCACTGTCCTAGCCAGAATCATAAAGCCCTAATATGGAAAGGCCCTCTAGGTCAGCACCTCTGGGAGCAGGAATCCTTTTTGTAGGGCTCTAACAAGAGGGATGGCATCAGCTTGCATTCTGTCTAGGGGTCGGTTGCTCGCTACTTCCAAGGCAGCCCATTTACTGGTGAGACTGTTCTAATTCTCGGAATGTTCTCTTTTATGTTTAACCCAAACAGATCTTCCTATAAATTTTTGTCCCATGTTTCCAGGGTCAAGGTTATCATACATTATGTATATGAGGGCCAAGAATCCTACCTATGCTGTGGCCCTGTTGCAGGGATCTTTTTGTGTGTGTGAGAATGTAAGTGTGTGTGAGAATGTGTGAGTGTGTAGAGTGTGAGAGTGTGTGAGAATATATGTGAGAGTGTGAGTGTGAAAATGTGTGCTGGCATATGTGTGTACATGTGTATGTGTTTGTGTGTGTGTGTATTTGTGTGAGTGCGTGTGTTTGAGTATGTGTGTGAGTGTGCGAGTATGTGTGTGAGTGTGAGCATGTGTGTGAGAATGTGTGTGAGTGTGTATATGTGTGTGTGAGTGTGAGAATGTGTGAGTGAGAGTGTGAGAGAATGAGTGTGAGACTGAAAATGCGTATGTGAGCATGTGAGTGTGTATATGTGAGGATGTGTATGTGTGAGTGAGTGTGTATCTGTGTGTGTATGTGTATGAGTGTGCAAGTGAGTGTGAGCATGTGTGTGAGAATGTGTGTGTATGTGTGTGAGAATGTGAGAAAGAGTGAGAGTGTGTGAGAATGTGTGTAGAGTGAGTGTGAGAATGTGTGTGTGTGAGTGTGAGAATGTGTGTGTGTGAGAGTGTGTGTATGTGTGAGAGTGTGTGTGTGTGTGTATTTGTGGGAGTGCATGTGTGAGAGTGTGTGTGTGTGTGTGTGTGAGAATGTGTGTGAGTGTGTATGTATAAGTGTGTGAGTGTGAGAATGTGAGTGTGAGGATGTGTAAGAGTGTGTGAGAATGTGTGTTAGAGTGTGAGTGTGTGAGAATGTGTGAGAATGTGTGTGTGTGTGTGGGAATGTGTGTGAGGAATGTGTGAATGTGAGCATGTGAGAGTGTGTGTGTGTGAGATTGTGTGTGTGTGTATGTATGGGAGAACATGTGTGTGTGTGTATGTGTATGTGAGAATGTGTGAATGTGTATATGTGTGTGTGAGTGAACATGTATGTGTATGTGAGTGTGAGAGTGTGTATGTATGAGTATGTGTGAGAATGTGAGTGTATGTGTATGTGAGAGAATGTGTGAGACTGAGTGTGTGAGTGTAACGTGTGTAAGTGTGTATGTGTGTGTGAGTGTGAGAGTGTAAGAGTGTGTGTGAGAATGTGTGTGTAAGCAGGTGTGTGTGTGAGTGAGAGTGTGAGAGAATGTGTGCAAGTGTGTGTGTATGTGTGTGTGTGAGATAGTGTAAGAGTGTGTGTAAGAATGTGAGTGTGTGACAGAGTGTGTTTGTGTGTGTGTGAGTGTGTGAGAGAGTGAGTGTGTGAGAGAATGTGTGTGAGTGTGTGAGAGAGTGTGTGTAAGTGCATGTGTGCGTGTGCATGTGCACTGTTGTTACCCTCCCACCCTCAGCTATGACTGGGGAAGCTGGCTCTTCCCTGACAAGCCAATCCGCAGGTCCTTGGCTCCATTGCCTGGCTGGCAAGCAGGGCTGAGGCTGCCATGGTGGGTGAGGGCCTGCTCCTGCCAGGCCAGGGGTTCAGGAGGGTAGCCAGGTTATTCTCCCGGTAAGGTGGGGAGGGGCAGGGAGGCAGAGGGGGAGAAGGCTCTCCAGCTCACCCAGCCACCGCCGCTTCTGGCCCACCTCCATGTCTTCACCCTCCTCACAGGCACAGTAAGGCAGACATCAGTTTGGCGGTGCTGAAGGGCTTTAATAGAGGCGGAGGGAGGCCAAGGCTGTGGATCGAAGGAGGAGAACTTCAGGACCCTCCAGGGGCAGAGATCAGCATCGCTCACCAATCAGTATTTCCTAAGCCCTGGGGTGGGCTGCAGAGCCAGAGCCAGTTAAACTGAGGAACTCATGAGGCCCTCATTCTGTGACAGTCACCATGTGTGCCATTGGATTCCAGAGGTTTCTAACCGCTGGAAGGAATCAGAGTTCATCTTCTCCATCCTTTCTTTCCGCCTCTCACGGCGTAGATGGGGAATGTGGCTCCACAGACGGGTCTTCTCCAAGGCACCTCCTCACAACCATTGGCATGAAGTTGGGGACACATCTCCCAGCTTGGGGCTGGCCTCGACCTAGAGGAAGTCAGTAGTGTCCTTCACTTTGTGACCGGATGGGGACAAAAAGTCACTAAATTTCCAAAATGTTTCCTCCCTACCCCGCCTACCAAGTAGATAGAGATTCCCATAGAACTTCCATCTAGGGGTCAGAGCATCATGTACAGGAGCCCCCTAGGAAAGGGCAACTTCTTCCTGAGCAGGACCAGGACCACAGACCCTGAGCAGGACTAGCTGACTGCGTTAGACAGACTTCTCCAGAGATCTGGAGCTGCCCCCAGGACAGGTACGGTTTGAGGAGTGCAGCAGAGAATACTCAATGCCTGACGCTCTTCACTAATGCATCCTGCCGCCACTCTCGCCTGGCCTCGGAACCCCACACTGCTCCTGCAGCACCGGGCACCCTCCCTCCTCCAGGAATGTGCTTTGGTCTCAGCGGCAAGGTCTGATTGTCTAAGGAATACCCTGTAAGAAGCGGAGGGGGCCGGACTGGAGAGAGAGAGAGGAGCCATGTAACTTGAAAGGCTGGCCTAGAAGACTTACAGTGAGGTTTCCCAAGATTGAATCAGTTCCCGCACTTCCTGGGGCTGAGCCCTGTTCCGTTGTAATAAGCACTAAGTAGGGAACAGGTGACCAGACACGCACCACCATGGCTGCTATGACTCCAAACACACAAAGTGAGCCCCTTAACCCTCCTTCCAGAGGGATGCCCTCCAACTCAGTGCAGCACAAACTTAGCCTAATAAAGCCCAACTCCCCATTTGTATTCATCGTATTTTAACTTCACCTTTCACACTCAAACCCACCAATTTCTACCCAAGCCCGCCCAGCCCAACTCAGCCTACTTAAACGCAATGGCATCTACTCAGCCAGTGGGCACCGTGCATGGTTAACCAGGTTGTACCTTGCACAAAGGTGCCTGACTGAGCCAGGCAACACCAAGCCCTGCTGCCTCTCTGCTGGGGAAATCCCACCTCTTAGGGAGCAGGAAAGGAGCAACAGGGGATTAGTAACCCCTCTATACACACTCACAATCACAACATTCCCTGCTCAGGGCCCCCACCTCCATCTAGTGTCTCAATGGGCTTGGGGCACAGTCAGGTCTGTGGGGAAGGTCTATGAGTTGCCTTCTCTCAGCCTCCCCCTGCTAAAGGTGTACAGGCCAGGTGAGCAGTGCACTTAAGAGACCCATGCTCTTCCACACCCAGCCAGGGAGACAGTTAGAGCCACAAACAGGGAGGGACACTGGACCACAGAGTCATAGAGAGACAGAGAGGCAAAGACAGACCAGGAGAGACAGACAGGAGCGTGAGTCAGGGACAGAGAGAGATGAAGCAGGGGAGGCGTTGAGAGAAGGAAGTGTTGGATGGCAGGGGTGGGGAAGGGACCACGGGGAACCCCAAATTTAACTGTGGGACTCCAAGTGTTGCCATGTGGCCTTAGGCAGGCAACTCGGCCTCTCTGGTTCTCAGAGCACCCCCTGACCGAAAGAAGAGCTTCCTTGATTCTTCTCAGCTGGTCAGGGATGGTGTGGGGCAGGGAGTGGCCCTGGGATGGTGCCAGCCCCTGCCAGGGTGGGGCCATCTGCAGAGCCAGGAAAGCTACAATGGTGAGGGAGAAAGAGAGGAAGGACTGAAGCGGAAGGATTTTGCTGGTGCTCGGGCTCGCTTTCTTCCCTTGAAAGGAGCAGCAGTTATGTTCTTGCCACCCCGCCTCAGTTCACGTTCATGATCAGGATGTGAGTGAGTGTGCATATGTGTGTTTGCACTTGTGGCTCATGTACCACTGCGTATGTGTGACTATCTGGATGTGTTTGTGACAAAATGGCGTAAATGAGAGACAGAGAGAGAGAGAAGTGTATGTGTGTGTGTGCATGTGTGCACACGCATGTGTACATGTGCACATGTGTCTTTGGGTTGAGAGCATATGTGTGGCTGTGGGTGAGCAAGGTGAGCGTGTATATGAGTGTGGATGTGTATGCTGCATGATGGGTGCATGTGTGCATGTCGAGCATGTCGAGCTGCTGGAGAGGAGGCTACAGACAGAGGTGGCTGCCTTGAGCTGGCTGTGTCTATGGCTCTGGCGTAGCAATGAGCCTGTCACATAGTAGGCCTACACCATATCATGGTGAAATAAATGCTTGGTGGGAGTCAGTGAGAGGCTCCTGGACTTTTAGAGGAGGCCTGTAAAGTTAAGAAACTTCTAGCCAGGGGGCAATCATGGACACTTACACGGTGTTTTCCAGTTCCCCAGGCCCTTCACCTGAGTCCTCTTGTTTGGGTCTTTTCACCAAACCTGAGGGATTTAACCCCATTTTACTGATGAGAGAGTGGAGGCTCACTTTTCCAAGGTCCCACCAGGGCCTGGGGCAGAGCCAGGGTCATGACAGCTCCCCTGCTGCAAAACCTGTAAAACCCTGCTGTTTCCCCTTCCCTGGGCACAGGAGCTGCTGAGAGTGTCCCTGACTCTCAGGTGCAGATTTTCACTATTATTTGTGTTGGGTAAGAGTGTCTGTGGGCAGTCAGCATCTCCAGGGAAACCACAGTGAACACCCTCCTCTAACCTATCCCTCCTCTCAGTTGTTCCGCCGTTCCCTGCGTCCGCTGCACTGTAGCCCTGTGCCTAACTGGGTAACTCGGGGCCAGCCCCTGCCCTCTCTGGCCCTCATTTCTTCATCTGCAGGTGGGAGTGGTGCTGAAGACTAAGTGGAATCACAGATGGAGATGACTGGCACCTAGTAGGTGCTCAGGAAATACTGGCTTCTAAGAGGAGCCTGGCTCTTTCCCCTGCAGCCCCAGCCACTGCAGCTCTTTCTTGCTGCTTCTCCCAAGTCTCACAGATCGCCTGGGAAATCATCTCTGACCTGCCGTTTCCCAGTCAGCTCACTTGCTGCTTCCACATGCTGAATCCCACATCCTCAGGCCTTACTGGAGCCAGAGGCCCATCCTGCCCACCCTCCAGTGTCTAGCAAGACCCACCCCTAAGGCACAAAGGGCAGAGAGGTGCCTGTCCCATGGGCTATGAATCCTGCTAGGGAAAAGTTCTCTCCCAGGGTCTCAGCCTAGAGAATCCTGTCTTCCTTTGCTGGGCTGTCTTGGTTGGCCCTTCCCCACATTGGGACTCAGTTTCCCCATCTCTACAATGATGTGGTTACTCCATCTATAGCTCAGACCCCACGGGTCCCTATGGCTCTGATGAAACATCCCCGGACTAATGGGTTTTTCTGCACATAGTTCGGGTGCTTTGGCCTTTGCCTTCAGTGAGCCGGCCCCACTATCTATCCGGTGAGGCCATTTGCCCTGCTCTGCCAGGACGAGGTCGGACTCCAGGAGGCCTGAGCGTGAGCCTCCCCTCTGTCTGTGCGTGCTGGTTTGGGTTCTCTGAGCCTCACTTCCTCATCTGTTGAATGGGGAGAGTGATATGGACCCTGCCCACCTCCCAGCACCAAGCCAGGTGAGGGGAGTAAAGCCCTGCAGAGGCTCTGAAGGGTCGCAGAGAAACGGCAGATTGCAAGCTGGTCACAACGCGGAGGTGAAGTGCGTGGTGGGTGAGGGCGTGAGCCTCCAGCCATGATGCTGGGATTTGAAAGTGGCTCTTCAACCCCAGCTGCACGCCCTGGGCAGCCTCTCATTTGTGGAATGGGGGAATAGTGGAAATAGGGCTTGGGGGGCTGTGGTGAGGATTAACTGAGGCATCTGTACATGAGCGCCGAGAGCCGTGCTTGGCTGCGTCAGCACGCAGTCACCGCCACTGTGTTCCTGTTCCAGCATTGTCTTGGGTGCCTGACACCTGTCACTCCCATCTGACCTCTTCTGACCTTCATCCTGAGGGCCCTGCCACCCTCTGCCTGCAGAAGAATGCACGTTCCAGGTTTGGCATCCCACCCTCTCCTCATGAGCCAAACTCACCCAGGCTCCCCATTTTCATGTGGCACTGCCCACCTGGCCAGCCCTCCCCATCCTAGTGGTCTAAGGCCAAACCATTACTCATACAATAAGCACTTACTGAGTGCTTGCTATGTACCAGGCCCTGTTTCCAGCATGGAAGGGCAGCCTTATTGGTGCTGCCTGTCCAGCACTGAGAGCTTGTGCTGGAGCTGAACAGGGTGCAGAAGGGTAAAGGAACCATGGCCACCTCCCCGAATGACAAAACCTCTGACACTCTCTCCCCAAGAGTGCCCAATAGTGCTCTGCAGAGCCCTGGGAACCATAACTGGGAGGGGGCGGTCAGAGCCCAGGGGCTCCAGGACCCCCATTCCTGCTCACACCCATGCATCTTGCACACTGGAATTCTGCAAGCTGTTTTATAAAACAAACTCTGCAGTTAGAGGAGGGTTGAGAAGCACTACTCAAATCCAACCCTTCTCAGCATAGACAGGAAAATTGAGACCCAGAGGGACTTGGTCAAAGTCACTCCTAGATTTTGAGTCATCCAACTTCTAATGTTCTTCCCACAGCATCCTCGGAACTCTTTTTCAGGCCTGTACCCTCTGGCCCCTGGTTTCGAGTGGCCCAAGTTGAGCCTCTGGAAATGCCCATCAAATATAGGTCAGCCCTGAGAGCCTCAGACCCTGGTGGACACCTTTCCCCTGCCAGCCCCACACTTTCAATTGATTAATAACGACATATTAGAGACGGTAGCACAAATTAATTTCTGAATCGTGCCATTAGTGAGTAATTAATTTCTTTGCTCTGGGAAATGAAGATATCCCTGACGAGCATGTTATCTAAATCTATAGAAGAGGAGAAACGCTGAACGGGCAACTCCATTAATGCAAACATTGATTTTCTTTTTGGCCATTCCCCCTCTCTTGTGTGAGAGTTTTCCCCCAATTTCTATACCCCCACTTTTTGGGAGGGCAGCGTCTGTTTTTCCAAGGAAGGGTGGGGGCCCCTGGAGAGGGGGAGGGCTGCCTCTTGATAACTTCGGCAGCAATCAAAAGATCGTATGTGCTTACTGCAGCCAAATAATGTCCTTATTGGATGCTATTAAGGATACGGTTGCCATAGAAACCCAGGATCTCGACCCACCAGGTTCGGGTGCCAAACCTGGAACGTGCATTCTTCTGCAAGCTGCTGGAGGTCTGGGAGTGATGGGAGGAGAGAGGTGGCTGAGCTGGGAGGTTGTGTTGTGGTCTTCCATACCAGCCCCTCCATTAGATTGCAGCTGCCTACTCTAGAAAGTCCTCCAGGATTAGCATATCTCCATGTTTCCCCCACTCTCTCTGATCTGGTAGCTGGCACACTACCCAGCTGGCCTGACTTAAGACCTCTTGGACTGTCTAACACATTCCTATCTATGTGACTCTGGGCAAATTGCTTAGCCTTTCTGTGCCCCATTTCTTCATCTCTAAAAAGGCGATAATAGTCCCTTTTTTTAGACTGATTATGAGAATTTAATGAGATAATGAATGTAAAGCGCTTAGCACAGTGTCTGGCCTGGGGTGAGTGCTTGATCAATGAGAGATATTATTACCATGGCAAGTGGAGGGTGGAGGGTCTGTCAGGGGACGGGAGCAAAATCTGGAGTCTGGTCTGATTCAGATCTGAGGCTTGCTTCTGCCTGGCTGTGTCCCTGGGCAAGTGGCAGTCTCTGTGATCCTTGGCTTGTCTTTTAGATGGAGATGAGGATGCTGATGGTACAAGCGGGATGACCATGCCTCTCAGTGTTCTAGACGGTCCCTGTCTACACCTGTTGTCCAGCGTACTTATTCACAGCACACACAGACACTTGTTGGATGCTTGTTACCCACAAGGGGACCCAGGGTGTTAGGCTCAGAGGAGGTCCCAGGCTACCTGTCCCTTACTACCGATGTTGCTGCAGCCTCAGCTGTCTGGATTGGGCCAGGAAGTCACCTCATTAGCTCAGATTCCAGGTCCCCCAGGGCAACCTCATGCAGGCCTCTGCTCTGAGGTCAAAGGAACAAAAGGAGAGACAAAGGCTGTTCACCCCCTGCCTGGCTCCAGACACCAGCTCCTGCAGGATATCATGGCCCCTTGACCCAGTCAACCCCAATTAGTGCCCTGGGAGAAAGACCTGGCAGTGGCCTCCCGGCCATGGCTTCCTGGGGCTCCCTGCGCACCTCATCCCATTCAGGTCTGGGTGTCAGCCCTGACCTAGAGGGCCTGGCTGCGCCCAAGGCCTTGCCCGTGCCCCAGTTCATTAGGACCTTTTGGACCAAGGATGTTCAGATACATGCTGGCCTCATGATGGTTCACCATCTGGCCACCTGTCACTAACCAGAACCTCGGGCTCCTTATCTGTGAAATGGGTGAAATAATCCCTGCCTCACTTGTTGGATTGAATTTCATGATACACGAGAAAGGGCTTTGTAAACTCTAGAGTGATGTGCACCCCATGAGCTGTGGGTCTCATCGAGGGACTCCTAAAGCAGATGTCTGTGAGGCCAGCCCTGAAACTGTGCCAGTTTCTTTTTAGACCCTTGGCTTCTGTGATGACAGTCAAGTTTCCATGGGAACAACATAACTCCACCCATTCACACGTGTGTGAGCAGAGAGGTCCCTCAGAGGCCACGGAAGCTCATGTTTCTGTCTTGGCTCTGCTGTCAGCCTGCTAGGGGATTTAAGGCCAGTTGCCTCAGTTTCCCCATCTGTCGCAGGGCATGCTGATGCCAATTCTGTCTCTCCCACAGGTCCCTGTGAGTAACTGGAGAAGGGGTGAGGTTGCTCATTACATGGCAGAGAGAGGTGGGGAATACACACAAGTACTCCTGAGCTGGAAGGACTTTCCCAGCTCTGGGGGCTTTGGCCAAGTTACCTCATCTCTCTATGCCTCAGTTTCCTCCATGGCCAAATGGCTTTGTAATATCTATCCTATAGGCTGTGAGGATTAGCAGTAAATTATGTGAAGTGCCTGGCTCACAGTCAGAACTTGGCAAGTGGTAACTACTGCTGTTATTATTATTTTCACACTGGCAAGGTTAAAACATTACCCAAGTGAGGGACATCATTTTTGTTTTTCACACAAGAGCTGTGCACCTGGGGGCTGATTTTATTTGAGTTTGGTGCGCTGGATAGGAAGCACAGAAAGCCTGGCCCGAGCTCTTAACTAATGTCCTACCTCCTTTGTCCCCACTGAGCAGGGAAGGCCTGAAGTTCAAGGTGATGCGGTCAGGGAGAGAAGGAGGTAGGAAGGCCAGCTCTAGGCTTCATGTTCCCTTTCCCCTAAACTGAGAATAAGTTTCCCTAGGAAAGTGGACCCGCATTCATGAGTAGACAGGTGAGCTGAGCGGACCCACTACCCTCAGTCAGTGACATTTTCTTTATTCATAGTGGTGGAATGTGGTGGTGGCTCCTCAGGGAGTTCCAGGGTCCTAGGAATTACCCCAAGGGACACATTAAATTTTCAGATGTAAGCGCTGGCAGTTCTCAGACCCTCACAACCCCCTTCCCTGGGCCCCAGGGCAGGATGAGAAGGGGCAGAGGCAGAACAGGGCCTGTGACCTGTGGCCTGCTCAAGGTGTGAGTGCAGGGACTGGAACTAACTGAATTGGTCACAAGGGGATTACAGATGGGCAGGGGTTCCTTGGGGGCCTGGTGTTCAGGCTGGGCTGGTGGGGGTTATTTGAGAGGGGTCACAGGTTCAGAGAACCTCAATGACTGCCCCTCCTCTCTAAGCCACCCACCCTGCCCAAGTGGAACCCTGGAGTTGGAGGCTGACAGCAGGCAGGCTGGGGGAGAATGGCCCTAGAGTAGCGGCCTGCAGGCTCCTGACGAGCTGCTGCCAAGGAGGCTCTGGCTGAGCCAGTGTGGCGGGGGCTGTGGGGGAAAGCAGGGCTCCTGGCCTTGGAAACTCTGTGCATCTTAGCAGGTTCTCCTGCACTTCTTAGCTGTAGGACCTTGGGCACTCAATCAAGTCAATCAACCTCTCTGCACCTCAGTTTCCTCATCTATAAAATGGGGGCCAGTAGCAACTACATCATGCCATATTAACTCTATAGAACTACAGTGAGTATTTGACAGAATCATGTGTATAAAATGCCTTGCACAATACGCAGCACAGAGCAACTTAGAAAAGTACTGTGAGGACTTAAAAAAAAAAGATCCTTTAAGAGCACCCAGGTCAGTGTTTGCCACAAAAGGGCCAAACCTATTGGCTTCAATACTCTAGGTTTGAAAGAATAAACCAGGCTTGTACTCTAATATAATTTTGGATATATTTTCCCTCCAAATCTCATGTTGAAATTTCATACCTAATGTTGGAGGTGGGGCCTAATGGGACCTGTTTGGGTTATGGGATGGGTGGTGGGTCCCTCCTGAATACCTTGGTGCCATCCTGGTAGTAATGAGTGGGTTTTCGTGCTATTCGTTCCTGGGAGAACTCACTGGAAAGGAGCCTGGCACCTCCCTCTCCTCTGTCTTGCTTCCTTCCTCTCACCATGTGATGCCAACTCCCTTTCACTTTCTGTCATGAGTGGAAGCTTCCCGAGGCCTCATCAGGAGTAGGTGCTGGTGCCATACTTCTTATACAGCCTGCAGAACCATAAGCCAACTTTATCTATTTCATTATAAATTACTCAGCTGCAGGTGTTCCCTTATAGCAATACAAACAAACTAAGACAGGCTCCAAGGAAACCTGAGTGGGGAGGAGGGAGTGGGCAGGGGTTGAAGAGAGAGGCTGTGTGGAGAAGGATAGGCTTGCATGGCCTTTTCCTGGTCATGCCCAGATTTCTTCCCCTCCAACATGTCCAGGTTTTAGGAGGAGAGGGTGTCTTCTGCTGGCAGAGGTGTGGCAGATGGAAAGGACTACAATAAGGAAAGAGACAACACCATTTCCAGCCATGTTAGAGTTACTGCGTTGCTGAGACTGGACTTACCCTCTCCCCATAAATACCTACAGAACCAGACAAAATATGTGAAACAACTATTTTCAGACATTGACAGTAGGTAGCTGTTGACTGTGATTGTCGGGATGAAGGAAACAAATTATGTGGACCCTGTGATCACTCCTGCCTGGAGGCACTATTCTGACTGCACTGTAAGGAGGAGGGGCCCAAGGAGAGCTGAGTGAACTCTCTCAGTTGAGGGGATGGATTGGCATTGGATCAGGCTGAGGCAGCTGGAATTTGTGGAGCAGAGAACGGATACAAGGAAGCTATGCACAGAAAGGATTTTGGAAATCTCCATAGGAATTCCCCAGATTCTGTTGCCAAGTCCTAAGACATGGCTATTTAGGGTAAAACTCCACAAGCCTAGCAAAGAGTGACTAGGGAGCTGTAAACTAAGCATTTCCCCACATTTATAAAGGCATGGAAGACCTTCAAGTTCTGACCAGTCAGACTGTAGAGTCCCCAGGAGGGTGATGTCTTAGTAATAGGCCTCAACAAGTTCAAGGGGCAGAGTACTCTAAACTCATCTTGAGTGAATTTAACAAGACTTTAGAGGATTAAAAGTCTTCTGTAAGTAGAGGATCTGTAAGTAACCTAACTGCATGTTAAAACAAAGTCCAACACTTTTTAAAAACTACAGCAAGATTAGCACTCTGCAACGTCCAACATTCAATAAAAAAATAACAGCGTCCAGCATTCAATAAAAAATACTTGACACATATATGGGAACATTCTCAACTCATTTTATGAGGAAAGAAGTATCCTGATACCAAAACAGATAACAGATAAACGTGTTATAAGTGTAAGAAAAATTTAGACCAATATCCCTCAAGAAAATAGATTCAAAAATCCTTTACAAAATTTTAGCCAGTTGAATTTTAAATTCTGTTAAACGTCATAAGCAAGTGGGGCTTATCCCAGAAATGCAGGTTTGGTTCACCATCTGAAAAATCAATCTGTAAAATTAACCATATCAAGAAATTAAACTAGAAAAACCATATGATAATTTCAATAGATACAGAAAAAGCATTTGACAAAATTTCCATTCATCCATGATAAATATTCTTAGCAACCCAGGAATAGAAGAGAATTTCTTCAACCTAGTGAGGATGTAATATAATTAATAATGAGAAACTTATGCTTTCCCCATAAGATCAGGACAAGACAAGAATGTCCACTCATACAAATCCTATTTAACATTGTACTGGAAGATCTGCCAGTGCAATATGGCAAGAAAAAGAACTAAAAGCACCCAGATTGGAAAGGAATTTAAATAACTGTCTTTATTTGCAGATGACATAATTGTCTACATATAAAATCCAAACAGAATGTACCAAAAAACTACTAGAACATATGAATTTAGCAAGGCTTCAGGATAAAAGGTTAATATACAAAATTTAATTGTATTTCTGTGTACTAGCAATGAACAATTAGAAAGTGTAATTTTTAAAAATCCATTTACAATAGCATGAAAATGTGAAACGCTTGGGGATCAATCCAACAAAATAGGTGTAAGATTTATGTGCTAAAAACTACAAAATAGATGAGAGAAATCAAAGAAGATCTAAATAAGTGGAGAGATATAAAATATTGTTTATGGATCAGAAGACTGAATATGGTTAAGCAGTTAATTTTTCCCATATTATTTATAAGTTTCATGTAATCCTAATACAAATTCCAGCATACTTTCTTATAAATATTGACAGGGTGATTCCAAAATGTATATGGAAATAAAATAACTTGAAATAGCCAAACCTATTTTAAAAAAGAACAAAGTTGGACAACCCATACTACCATTTTCAAAACTTGCCAAATAATCACCATAATCATGACAAATAGGTAAGTGAAATAAAATAGAGACCAGTATTAGACCCAGACATATGTGGTCAATTAATTTTTGACAAAAGTGCCAGGTGATTCAATGGAGAAGAGATCATCTTTTCAATAAATTATGCTGTAACAATAGGTCATCCATAAGCAAAAATGAAACACTGACTCCTACCTCACACCATACACAAAAATTAATTCCAAATGGATCACTGACCTAAATGCAATATGTGAAACTACAAAATTACTAGAAGATAATATGGGAGAAAATCTTTATGACCTTGAGTTAGGCAAAGATTTATTAGATTAGACACAGAAAGCACAAACAAGAAGAGAACATTTTGATTAAATTGGAATTCATGAAATTTTAAACTTCTCGTCTTGGAAAGACTAGTAAGAAAGTGAAAAGATGGCTGTAGATTTGGAGAAAACATCTGTAAATGATAAAGAACTTGCACATAAAATATATAAAGAAACTTCACAACTCAATAATAAGAAAGTAAACAACATTTTTTAAAATGGGCAAAATATTTGGATATTCACTAAAGAAGGGACACAGATGGCAAATACATAAGTAAAAGATGTTTAACATCATTCGTTACCAGAGAAATGAAAATTAAACTGCAGTGAAATCCCACTATTCACTTATTAAAACAGCTAATTTTAAAACAACGACAAAAGCTGGAGAGAATGCCGAGTAACTGGTATTCTCATATTGCTAGTAGGGATGCAAAATAGTAAAAATACTTTAGAAAGCAGATACAGCTTTTAAAAATAATGTTAAATAAATAACTTGTCATATGATCCAACAATCCTACTCCTAAATATTTACCCAAGAAAAATGAAAACATGTTCATGAAAAGACCTGCACATGAATTTTTACATCAGCATTATTTCTAGTCACTGAAACTAGAAACAATAAAATGGGTACGGTTCATTCTATATATTCATATAATGGAATACTACTCAGCAATGAAAAGGATTGGATTGATACATATGACAACACAGATAAATCTAAAAAATCATTATGTTGAATGAAAGAAGCCAAACCCCAAAGGGTACACATGTAAGATTCCATTTAGATGAAATTCTAGAATAGGCAACAACAAATCTAAAGCAGATCAGTGGTCACCTGTGGCCAAAGTCAGGAGGATTTCAAAGAGGCGGGAGGAAATTTGGGGGCTAAGGGAAACATTTTACCGCTTGGCTGTGATTTTGACCTTTGTTAGACTCATGAGCTGCCCACTTAAAATGGATGCCCTTGCTTAGATGTAGATTATACTTCAACAAAGTTGATTAACGTGAAAGGAAACGGCCACGGGTGAGCATCTACCCAGAGCCACGCACTGTGCAAGGTGCGTTCAAAGATATTCAAATATATCATCTTCGACATTGTAAGGATCTTATTAAAGCTGAGAAAGCTCAGGAGCAGAATTTGAGTGACTTTCTCAGGAGCACACAGCTGGAATGGCCGGGCTGAGCTCAAACCTGTGTTTCAGGACTGGGGATTGCCTCTCTCCATTGCTCAAAAGCCTCTTCACTTGGGGATAAAGGGTATGGGGGAGAAACTACAGTTTAAGTTCCTTGTGTTTACTTTCACCTCTGATGCATAAGCAGGAGTGACATATTATTAGCCCCCAAACACGGTGCCACATCCGGACAATGACACCAACGAAGCAGCAGGGAGAGGATGGGATCTTTGGCTGGTGCCAGGAAAGGGCATCACCAATGTTCCTGTAGAATTGTGGGGCATGTGCTGTCACTCTGGGACTCAGTTTCCCCATCTTTAAAATGACATTCTCCATCTTGGGTCTCCTGTCCTTACTTGGGGGCTGTTCTCGTCTCCACTTTTTCTCTCCCCTAGTATCCCCTCTATCACCTTATCTGCTGCTGGATTGGAAGTAAGGGAGGAGGCAAGCAAGGAAGGGTAGAATCCCTTCTACCCTTTGTTTCTCGGGTGCCTGGGGTGTAAGCCCGAAGCTGACGGTAAGAGGCTGTGACAGGACCTGGCCAGGGTGATGACTGCTGACTATGATGAGTCACCAGAGCACAGCCGCAGAGGCACTGGGGCCAGATGCTTTTTGGCGAGCAGGCACAAGAGGAGGGGCTCTCAGGTGGCTGGGGACCATAAAGGCCTTCTAACTGAGGCCCCAATTAATGCTGAAATCTCTCCAACATGTCAGACAAGCCTCTGCTTGATCAGCTCTAGAAACAGGGAGCTCACTCCTCTTGAAGCAGCCTGTTCCATGTGGGATAGATCGAGTGGGTAAATAGGTCTCCTCTTCGCATCTGTCAGGATCCCAGCAGAAAACAGACAGCCTTTGAGGAGTCCTTTAATACAGGCACTGTTTGCACAGGGTTGTAGGAGAGTGTGTGGACACTCCAGGAGTAGGGAGTGCCTGAGCTGGGACAATAAAAAATTCCAGGCTGACAAGCTTTTGGCTCCTGCGTAGACAGTGGGAAGCCACGAGGTGTTTTCAAGGGAGGGCATGCTACAATGAAGTCTGTTTTATAAAGATCACTACGACTTTACTGTAAAGGAGAGGCTGCCGGGAAGCAGGAGGTGGGGGCGGAGCAGAGGCTGCATGGGCAGGTCAGAAGGAAGATGGTGCGGGCAGGACTGGGACTGTGAAGGTGATGAGGAGGAGAGGAGGGATGTGAGAGCTTCTGAGGAGCCGAAGGATTTTGGTGAGAGATTACTTATGGGGCTTGGAGAGGGATTGGAGTGAGGCTCCAGTAAGAGGGAAGAAGGCTGGACCCAGATTGGAATATGATTTGGCAGAGAGAAGTGGTCTTTCTGAAGGGAGGGCTGGGGGAATGCCAAGGAGGACCCTCTCATAGACCAAACCTCCTGCATGGCTCACATCCTCAGACCCCTGGCTCTTGCCTCCAACACTGGACCCAGGAAGCTGTGCTTTGGGAGAATTAACCCAGTGGTATATTGGAGCTGGCTTACACCAGTTCACAAGGACCAATTATGCGCATCTCTTCTCCACAACGTGCTCGGTAATGTCATGTCGTTAGCTTGAAATTATCCATGGTAAGAATATTTACACCATGGGAATTGGCAAACACTACAAACCAGGGCATTTTCATTCCCCACCACCACCACCATGCCAGTTGTTAAACAAGTTTCCGTATACCACCGAAGTCAGAGAGCAGGAGCAGCTGTACCTAGTACCCCAGGCCGCTAGGTCCTTTTCCAGGCAAATATCTGCCCATCTGAGGCCAGACAAAGCTGCACTAGCTGCCTACCCAGAACAATGTCAGGGTAAACTGGTTTGTATGTTGGGAGCCACTGCAGCTGTGGAGAAGGGTGGGGGTTTTCCCGCAAACTTTTCAGGCTTTGGGACACTCTGTCTTCCCAGCCCTCCAGTGCATTCTCACATAGTCTTCGGATAGCTGGAAGAAGTTGGGGGAGGGCATTCTTGCCCTTTTACATTGGGAAAAATGAAAACTTCAGAGGTCAGGTGATTTGTGTGATATCACACAGGGGCATTCAATCCTGTGTTTTAAAACCACCACCCTACTGAAGAAATTGCACCTTTCCAGCACCCCAGGTTTCCCTCCTGCCTATCCCTGACATTTCCCTCCCTATAAAATAAGCCACTATTCTGACTTCTATCACCTTACTTTAGTTTAGTCTGATTTAGAACTTTCTATAATTGGAATCATAAACTGTAGTATGCTGTCTCCTATGTCTCTTTCTTTCCCTCAGCACTGTCTGTGTGATTCATTTGTGATGTGGGCAGCAGCAGCTCATTTTCACTGCTGCATAGTATTCCACGATGTATCCACTCTCGTGTCTATTGACATGACTTATTTCCAGTTTTTAGCTATTATGCATAGTGTTGCTCTGAACATTCCAATACATATATTTTGAAGACCATATGCTTGCATTTATGTTAAATGTATATCCAGGAGTGGCATTGCTGGGTTTGGGATGGTTTAATGCAATTTTGATGCAACAGAGGGTTGTTGAATCCCTTTGGTATGTAAGTTGCTGAATGACACTCCCTGGGCTGGCTAAGATTTCTTCTCTCAAGGGCCTAGGGGGTGTGTGTGTGTGTTTGTGGAGAGGGAGTAGTAGACACATTCGGCAGAACTCAGATTGAATATGGAGGTGCTGCCAGAGAGGGGGAACAGAGCCTTGGGGGTTCATGGTGAAGGGATGGCCTCTCTGTGTGGGGAACCAGCAAATCAGGAGGATGTGGCCTTTGAAGGGCTTGGGAAAGACTTGAGTCCACAGAGGTGGAGGGAGGGTCTTCTAGGAAGGGGACTGCAGGGCAAGTGGGGGAGGTGGGGAAACAGGTACCTGGAGAAGAGCAGGTGTTCCCTTTTGACCAGAGGGCTGGATTCCGTGCGGGGACAGCAGCAGTTAGTGGTTGGGGCATGATCACTGATCACAAAGATCTTGAACATAGGTCTGGGAGTTTAGGCTTTTGTCCTTAGGGCCCTGGGAAACCACTGAAGGCCTCCAAAAGGGGCAGTATGTGGGAGAAAATCTTGTGTGTCTATGTATGTATGTGGGGGTGCTGGATTCAGAGAGGGGAATCCACAAAGTTTAAACTCAGAAATGAGGAGAGAGGGGAGAGAAGGGGGAAATAAGACTGAGTGGAGGAAGGTGGCTCATATGAGGGAGAAGCCCTACGTGGGGACGAGAGCTCCTCTGTCCAAACCTCCTTTTCCAGATCCCCTCCCTCTGCAGGGGGGACACATGAGCCTGAAGCACCTAGTGGCCCCCCACAAGGCCACTTACCAGAGAAGCCAATCAAGGCCCCTGCCACCCAGGATTGCGGCCTCCCTGAGGCAGGAGGAGGGACCGTGGGCAGCCTTCACTTCCTTCCAGTGTCCCATTCAATGCTCAGTCTGGGATTCCTTTGATGGTTGTTCCTTCCCTGAGGGAGCAAGGTCCCTGGACCCATTGCCAAGGTGGGGAAATTGAGGCAGAGCCATAAGAAGACCTGAGGAATGTGTGAGGAGTTGGAAGACCAGCTGTCATTTCTCTGCATCTTCCCACCAAGCTCAGGACCTCTTCCATGTGGGGAAGGAGAAGCAGGTGGGAAAGAGAGAGCCGAGAGATGAAGCCCCTCCTCGAAGACTTTGTGAAGGGCCTCCCCTGCCTCCTCACCTGCTGCTGTGCTCTGAGGCCTGAGGCCTCGCTGCAGGCACTCCACTGCTTTCTGGGGTGCGGTGGGAGGGGGGTCGGTGGAGGGGAAGCTGGAGGGGCTGCATCAAAATCTGAAGGCGGGGCCCACATCCCAGTCTGTCTTCCCCTGGCTGGGGGACCCTGGTGAGTCACCTGCTCCCTAGCCTCAGGTCCCCATCTGTTCACAGGGGGCAGCACTGACTGATCTCGGGAGACCTCGCCTCCCGCAGTCCCTGCCAGGCCTCCCTGGGGGTGGGCCTCAGGATGACTGCAGGGATGATGGATGGGAGGAGGCCATAAGGAGCCGAGAGCGCCAGACAAGTGTGAGGGAAATGAGTCGTCACCCCTCTACTTAGTGTACTTTTCAGCAGCCTGGCGATTTATTACTGGCATTATTATTAATGACATTAATAATGAGGCCAACGACACCATTCGTGGCTTGTACCACACTTTTGTTTTTCTCCGAAACACACTTCTCCATGGTCCTCACCCCTCTTTGTGAGTGTGACATTTGACATCCAAATGGGTAAACTGAGGCAGAGAGCTGCTGTGTCTGATTAACCAAGGTCAGCGAGTGAGTCACTGGGGAGGGGAGGGCAGCTCCGCCAGTTCCAAGCCCAGTATTTTTAGCTCCAGACCAGGCTGCCTGCTTTCACCCCTCTTGTGTGATTCTAAGCTTTTCTTGTGTATCCCACCAGCACCTGGGCTTAACCTAAGGAGCACTGGGCGGGGCGGCTGACAAGTTTGAGTTGAAGCCACCTTCTCCACCTGCTAGCTACATGACCATGGGTAAGCTGCACCCCCCAGCCTCAGTTTCCCCATTTGCCACATTGGGGTGCCTAATCATCCCAGCAGCTGAGAGTCGAGGACGTTGGTGGAAGTAGCAGCTTGGGGTCCGGCACGTTGTCCAGGCTCCTGCGCTGCACCTAAGTGTCCCCCTCAGGTCAGAACTTGGCAGGTGGGGAGGAGGATATCTTTTTCTGCTTGGGCTGGCTGGAAAATCCTCTGTGGCCTCCAGTGCCAATTTTCCCAAAATTGCTCTTTGTGCGTGTTAGTGTGTGTGTGTGTTTCTGTGTGTGCACTATCTGGCCGAGGCCAGGGATGAAGTATTATTCTACAATAAAGGTCTCTAGGCAACAGGCGGTGGTATGACAGGCCAACATGTCACCACTGCCACCATCTCCCGCCCCTGCCACAAGCTGAATGATGAGAAAATCAAAGGCTGACCTTCTCCTCCACAGCCTCCCTGGTCCCCAGCTCCTGTGGCTTTCAGGAAGGAGGAGCCTCCACGCTTGGCACCTGTGGTAACCCAACCCTGGCTGCCCATCCCAGCAGACGAGTGCCACAGATTTCAGTCCCTGACTTCCACTCCTCTGCGCCCATTTCTTCTTGCCCCTTCCCTACCCTGAGCACCACAGGCTGGGGCACCCATCCCTGCTGGCAGCCCTCCAGGACTACCTTCCCAGACTTGGGTGGAGGCCTTGCCTGGAGGGGCCCCTGCCAGCCTCTCTGTTCCTCAAGGCTCGCCCTCCCAGTGGCCCGTGCACCAGCTACTCTGTCATTGGAGGCTACCAATGGCCTCATTCTTCCTCCTGCCACTGGGCACTTCCCGTGCTATTCCCATCTCCCCACACTTCATCCCTTCACTCTTTATTATTTATATCTCATTGCAAATGTCGTTTTTTCTTGGACACTTTTCCCAGCCCCTCTCTACAGGCCAGATCATTTCCCACTCCCCCTCTGATGTTCCGATAGCTTTCGTGCTTCCTCAGAGCCCCATGGAAATCTGTTTGCGTGTATGTATTTATTCAGTAATGGTTTCTTTAATGCCTGCCTCCCTCAGAGGGTAAGCTCTGTGCCAGCTCACTGTCTGCACAGGTGGAAGGAGTGCCCGGCGTTTAGCACAGTGCCCGGCCACGGGAGGTACTCATTTGGTCCACCAATGAGTGGGTCCATGAATGAATGTGGCCAGTATCGCTGCTTCTGCTCTTCAACTTGGAAACTGAGGAATAATGAGGTGGTATCACCTAGCCAAAATCCCACTTATCAGAACCAGAAAATCACACCTGGTGATACCTGGTTCTGCCCCCCATGTAGGGACAGGAACCTTATTCGGGGCAGCCAATCACATGCTTCAAATGACGGTGTTATACTCCCTTAAACGGCAGCAAGGGAAGCCAGTAGGGGTCCTTATGTTGTTCCAGACAATAGTCTGTGATGTAGAAATGTCCCTAATGCTTCTCCTGCCCTGTGCTAAATTACTGGGACCAGGAAGACACTAGAGCAGACATCTGGCAGCCCTGGCTAACTGAGAGGCCCATCTCTAAGCTCAGCAGAGCGGAGGCTGTGAGGACTCCACCCAGACTCACTTCTCCCTCTATGCCCATTCCTAATCCTTACATATATTCCAGTGGTAGTACAGGCCCCACTTTCCCCTCAGGAAACCCTCAGTGCTTTCTCTGTCCTCTGAGTGCTGTAACCTGAGCAGTCTGGGGCTCTCCCGGAGCTCTATGAGCAGAAGGAGATGTAGGGACCCACTTGCCTGGCCCTCCTCAATTTGATACATGAATTTACGGAGGATCAGAGAGGCCAGGTGACCTACCAAAGTCACACACTCCCTGACTGGGTACAATGATGCAATTTTTAATATTTTGAGTATTTTAAAATTAAAAAAAATTTTTTTTACCACTCTGAGGACAAGGGAAAATGAACAACCTCAGGAAATGTGGTAATAGACATCAAAATAATGCATACTTTTTAAAAAGAATGCATGCTTTTGACCCTCAGGATACAATTTGAGATGGGTGCAAAGATTTACGCACAAGGATACTCATCACAGCCTTGTTTATGAGGGCAAAAAACTGGAAACAGCTTAAAGGCCCAACACACAGATTGGTTAAATAAATTATGGGGCATCCATGTGATGGAATACCATGCAGCCATTAAAAATGATGGCCCAGTAAAAGAGTATTTAACGACCTGGGGAAATGTTCACAAGATATTGTTAAAGAAGAAAAAATAGCAGGTTGCAGAAGAGCATGCATCTGACTTTCTATATGCCTCTGACTTTGCTAAAACAATTATTAAAAAAACAAAGCCCAGGGCCCCTGAAGTTATTTATGATATTGTTTCACTGCCTCCAAGACATCAGCCTCGTTAATTCCTTTCATGTGGCTCAGCAGAAAGCATGGGAATTTGATGTCTGAAGGCCTGATTCTGAGTCTGGGCTGTGCTCCTTTTTAACGGGATGACCTTGGAACTCCAGACCTCACTTTTCCTCATCTGTGAAATGGGGATAAGAGGCCTCCATTGGAATAATGTTGCACAAATGATGTTCAAGGATAGTGTATGCATGCACGAAAGATCTTGGCAAACTGTACAGAACTGTACAGATATTGAGAATAATGCGTATTTTTATTCCTTAATTAAACTTAGGACTCTGTGAGGGCCCCATGAGATGCAACATTCTTCCCTGTCACTCTGCAGCTAGTGCAGCGCCTCACACACTGCGGCGCACAGGAATGTGGGTGGGCCTGCCCCCCACCTCAAGCTCAGGCCTGTCCTTCTTCCTCTTTGGGTCATCTCTGCCTGCCCGGGGTTGGGCTTAGCATTGCCTGCACACAGAGGGAGAATGCAGCTGTGGGTGATGCTGTGGCTGGGGCTGTCTAGGGTGCTCCCAGCATCCCTGCCTCCCCAGCCCCTGCAGGACCAGGGGAGTGGCCCGATGTGGAGAGTGCACCAGGTGTGGCTCCAGGGCCAAGGCTCAGCCAGAAGGCAACAGGCCTTCAGCACCTAGTATGGACTTCATCTGACTCCTTAGGGAGTCTCAGAGCTGCAGGGGGGCTGCCTGCCTGCCACCTGTGGAGGACTTGGGTCAGGCTGAGGCTGGGCCTGCCCTGTCCTCTCCCTCCACTCCCTCGCAGTGGAGGATGGGCCAGCCACACCTCCTCTCTGCATTTTTGCTTCCTCCATTGCCCCACAGGCCCCTCCTGGAGGGGCTGGGGAAATTTTTACCCACTCTCTGAGGGAGGGAAGTGAGTCCCACTGAGGGGAGGTAGCCTGCTCTGAATCCTGTGGTCCCTGAGTTAGGCTGAGTCCCCAGGCCTAGCTCTGCCCCCTGGCCCTCTGGCCATACCCACCAGCCCCTTGGCGGAGGGAGGGACGTCAAGCCAACAGAGTCAGGAACGTGGGGGGCACTCAGGGAGCAGTCCTGTGCACTCATATTTTTGATTCATCGTTCTCTCCCCTCACACTTCGTATGCTTTTGCTCTGTGCAGCTCCAGGCTAGATAGAGGTTGGAATTGTTTGGGGGGAAAGCGGCAGAGGAAGAGACTGATACAATCTTTCAGGTGTATGGGAAGAAAATAATAAAAGTAGCACAGTGTGGTGAGAAGATGCTGCAGAAGCTGCTGTTGGGCCTCACACATGACTCCCTTTGCCTGAAGATGGGCTCCTTCCCCACCTGCTGCTGGGTGACCAGTTCTTGCAACTCCAGCGACTTCCTTGGGGGCCAGAGCTGCTGCCCACAGAGAGCCGAAGGTGACAGTCTCTCCTGGTGTCAGTGCCTCCTACTTGGCCCCTTCCGTAAACAGAACAACTTCACTGTGCCATGATTTACTCTCTAAACGCTCCCAGTGAGTCAGGTCAAGGCCAGGCCTTCCCTAAGACCTTCCCTTCCCTTCCTATCCTGCTCCCTCACCTCCCTCCCATGAGGGCTTTACTGAAGAAGTGCTCCTTCGTAAAATCTTGTGCCCTGAATCCCTGCCTCAGGCTCTGCCTTGAGGGAGCGTGTCATGTTGACTCAAACCCTGACATGCCTTAGCTAAATATAACAGGCATAAACACTACACATGGAGGCTCTGCCCTAAATAGAACAGCTTCCAAGCACATTATTTTTAGCTTTAGAGAGAAAATAACTTGAACCTACCAGAAAACATACTAAAGACTGGACTGAAAGTGAAATCTAGAAATTTTCTGGTTGTACAAGCCTGGCTGGAGCTAACATACATTCATGGCAGATGCACACGTGACAAAGATTAGGTCTGTGCTGCACTCAGAGAGAACACAAACCAAACTTAGGCATGGCACATTCCAGGCAGTGTCTACTGGACTCCAGCCTGTGGCACAGGAAGTGCTGGTCAAGCCTGTGCCCAGCCTCTGACAGCCCCTTGCCGGGCCAGCACCCCAGAGTCCTTCCCAGATCTTGCTCCTAGAACCCACAGGGAATTCCCCTGGTCACAGGAAATGGCTGGTGGCTCAGGCAGCACCAAGAGCAATGTTTTTGCCCCAATCTCTTCTCATCATCTTTCAAACCTCAGCCTCCTCCAGGAAGCCCACAGAAATGTTCCATCCTTTTAGCTTCTCCCTCCTGACTGTCACCAGACTTCAACTGGCTCCATTATGAGCAGCTGGGAATAGAGGTTGGGACACTTTTTGGCCCCACCTGTGTGCACAGGATGGGCACACAGTAGAAAGGAAATGCTGGAGAAATACACACCTTCAGAGCGGGATGACTTGGGCCATCAGACATACCCTGAATTCTTAGCCATTCTTCAGGTCACAGGGCAGACATCCTCCCAAATCAGGCATCCTCCTCTGACCACATGTCCAGTGTCTGTTGGTCTGCAGGCTGGAGCTCTGTTAGTCCTGCTCTCTGCCCTATCCTAGTGCCCAGGACAGAGCCTGGTACACAGAAGTCAATCAATGCTTATGAAATGGAAGAACATCTTGAGAAGTGGCCGTCACTCAGACAAAGGGAGGATACTGCATGCAGGCAGGCTTCTTGTCTTCCTCACCTATGCTGGGCCAATGGCATGTGGTGAGAAGATGCTGTAAGGTGAGCCTGCCAGGGCCTCAGGGTGGCAAGGGACA
Organism: Theropithecus gelada; assembly: GCF_003255815.1. NCBI lineage: Eukaryota > Metazoa > Chordata > Mammalia > Primates > Cercopithecidae > Theropithecus > Theropithecus gelada. The sequence goes on along the minus strand of NC_037677.1, from coordinate 63,008,149 downwards.
GAGGCTTGCTTAGGCTGCCGCAAGTGGCAAAGTTTATCGAGGATATCAAGATAAACCTTGTTCAGGATTCCACCTGAACAAGCCCAATAACAGCAGCTATCACTTACTGTGATCATGGACTGTGCACCAGGCACCGGCTAAGCATTTTCTACACACTAGTTTACCATTGAAAAGAATACAAAGGAGCAGTTTTTAATGCTTGACATCTAACCCCCTTCCTGGTGGCCCTTCTGGGACACCAACCCATCCTTGTTATGTCAAGTCCTTGGGAGAAGGGCAATTCCAGGTATTCACTGTCAGACGCTAAGCGGGGGCAGATCTTTCCTCTTCCCACTCTAGGGACAGTCAGGAGGTGAGCCGATATCAGACACCCTTCCAGGACTTTGGATACCCAGGAGGTGAAGCTGGGATGGACGGAGTGGGTAGAGGTGACATCACAGCATTGGTAGGAGTCTTTGTGAGTTGGGGTTCCAGCAGGAAGCATGTGGCACACTCCTAGGGGCTATTGGAGGAGAATTCAATGAGAACAGTGAATTAGTGCATGAGCAGGGCTAAGGAAAACCACCACGGGTGATATAGTACCCTGAGGCTAACAGTGGGAGCTCTCACCACCCCAACCTGAGGGGCAAAGGGAAGGCATGGCCACACCTCTGTAGAGAGAAGCTCTAGGAGCAGCCGCACAGTGGAAGCTATGGCCTTGGTAGAGGGGCCCATCCAAGGAGCTCTTGCCCTTCGTTCTGTGTCCCACCATGCTCCATCCTCCTAGGACACCTCCTAGGTAGCGGGTGGTGGCAGTGAATGCACACTGCCTGGCACAAGGTCATTGCTAGTTTGCTGGTTTCTATTTCTTACATTTTCTTGGAAATCTGTTGATCATCCAAATTTCCCTGTAGCCTTTTAGGAGATCCTGTTTTGCTTGAGCTAGCTAGAGATGCCTTCTGTTGCTTACAACTACAAACTCTACAAGGCATTATATTAGTCTGTTCTTGCATTGCTCTAAGGAAATACCTGAGACTGGGTAATTTATAAAGAAAAGAGGTGTAATTGGCTCATGGTTCTGCAGGCTGTCCAGGAAGCATAGCAGCTTCTGCTTCTGGGGAGGCCTAAGGAAGCTTTCCAATCATGGCGGAAGGCAGACAGGGAGTGAGGTGTCTCACATCGTGAGAGCAGGAGCAAGACAGAGAGAGGGAGGAGGTGCTACCCACTTTTAAACAACCAGACCTTACGAGAACACATGACAACAGCAAGAAGGATGGTGCTAAACCATTCATGAAAAACTGCTCCCATGATCCCATCACCTCCCACCAGGCCCTACCTCCAGCATTGGGGATTACATTTCAACATGAGATTTGGGTGGGGACACAGATCCAAACCATATCAGGCATCATGGTAGTTTTATTCCCTTTAACAAATAAGGAAACTGAGGCTCCCAGAAGTTTTGGTGTGGTCAGATCATACAGGCTGGCAGTGGCCTGCATGAGTGAGGTTGTAAAGGCTGTTCTGGCTGTGCTTAAAGCTCTTAGCATAGAGCAGCTGGGCACATGGGGGTCTAGAAGGCTGTTGGTCCCAGGCAGTGGAGGGCCTGGGTCACCTCATTGTCAGAGGCGTTTAAACCAGAGCAACTCCATCTCGAATAGGGCCTGGGTAAAATAAGGCTAAAACCTGCTGGGTTTCATTCCCAGTAAGTTAGCATTCTAAGTCACAGGATGAGAAAGGGGGTCAACACAAGATACAGGTCATAAAGATCTTCCTGATAAAACAGGTTGGAGTGAAGAACCCGGCTAAATCCTAATAAAACCAAGATGGCGACAACAGTGGCCTCTGGTTGTCCTCACTGCTACACTCCCACCAGGACCATGACAGTTTCCAAATGCCATGGCAACCTCAGGAAGTTACCCTATATAGTCTAAAAAGGGGAGAAACCCTCAGTTCCAGGAATTGCCCACTCCTTTCCCTGGAAACTCATGAATAATCCACCCCTTGTTTAGCACACAATCAAGAAATAACCATAAAAATGGGTAACCAGTAGCCGAGAGGGCTTAGCGGAGTCGCCATTCTTTTGTTCATTTACTTTCCTAATAAATTTGCTTTTAGTTTGCTGTATGGACCCGCCTAGAATTCTTTGTTGTGCAAGATCCAAGAGCCCTCTCTTGGGGTCTGGATCAGGCCCCTTTCTGGTAACACTTTCAGCAAGAGTTTAAGGATTACAGCTCAGCCACACCCACCTTGTCTTTGCTTCTCTCTGCGTTTGGCTGACCACTTTTCTTCCTGTCGCTAACTGACTGTCCAACCACTTGTGGCCCTGGAGCAGCTGGCAGGCAGAGTCATGCCATACCAAATAGGGCCTCGCTCATGGAACAGGCCAGAGCAGGGCTGGGTGGGGAAGGTGACTTGGCAGTTGAGTTTGAATAAACGAGTCACAGTGGTGTTGGGTGGGACTAACGCTGCTGCAAATTAGCGTGAAGGTGGAGGAAGAGCTTACAGGAGTCGGGAGGAAGGAGGCTGCAGGTGGGCCCAAACCAGTCCCGCCTCAAGGGAAGGCCTGAGGCTGAGGGTGAGGAGCCCCCACACACCTGCCTTTCTCCCCTCCGGCTGGGACAGGGTGCCTCAGCCTGAAAGCTGTGATTTCCTCCCTCCCGGGGAGCCTCCTCAACCTCGTACACAGCCCCTAACCTCCCCATCAGGCCCCGACACCCCCATCAATCACTCGGCAAAAATCCCTGGCTTTCTTGCATAAGTATTAGGTGCTTTGTCAGAAATTACCTAAGTTATAATCCAATTACACAATAATTACATTGGGATGGCTTCGTAACTACGGCATTAATTAACTTTGATGGCTCTCATAAATTACTCAGGGGATTGATACAGTGGGAAGAGGGCGGGTGGAGCCCAGTGGGTGGGAAGGTGGGGCTGAGGAATCATTAGTCCTCCCTGAGTCAGGAGGCCCCTGGAGAGTGATGGGGGAGGAGAGAAGGATCCTTACCTGCCTCCACCAACCCCCAAGCACAGTGTCAGGACTGGATGTGACCTTCAAGGTCAATTATCCCAAACTTGCCTCCTCTGTCCAGTGCTTGAGCCCTTACCCTGGCAGTGTAGAAACTCTGGTATAAAAAGCCACTGACCCTTAAGGGGCATGCAGTGTAGGAAGAAACTTGGACTTCGGAGCTTTGCTTTCTCTGAACTTTAGCCTTGCCACTTGGAAATAGGCAGAAGCAGTCTCCTCACGTGATGTCGCGTGGCCTAAGTGTTCAGTGGACGCACACCCTCGAGCCTAGCTCCAGCCAATAGAAACAGGATGTGGGCCTCAGATGTAAAGCACGTGGATACTGTTACATTTTCCAGGGGCCCCATTAAAGACGTCAAAAGAAACAAACAGGTGAAATTAATTTCTAATAATATGTGCATTTAAACTAATATATCTAAAATATTATTTCAAAATATATTTAATGTAAAAAAAACATTAACAAGATATTTCTCATTCTCTTCTTATACTAAGCCTTTGAGACCTGGTGTGTCACTAAGCACCTCGCAGTCAAGCACCCAGGAGCCACATGAGGCTGGGGACAGGCAGATGAGTGCGTGCTTGGCATAAGCTTGACACTCACTACCTGCCAGTCCCCTGTCGTCATTGCTGAAGCCTATGGCCTGTCTGCTTATGGTCGTGCCTCTTCTCTAGGACAATCTTTCACACTGTGGCTGGGGAGGGCGGGGGTACAGGCGGTAAGTGCTACCCAAATCTCCACCTGCCCAGGCAAAACAGTCCTGGATCCTCAAAGTCTTGTTGGTTGAGCACATCCAAACCATCATCAAATACGGTCTTTAAAACACAGACTGGATCCTACTTCCACTCCACCTCCACTACTGTGATCTGGGCCACCCCATTTCTCCCTGCATGACCAGGGGAGCCCCTGACCGGCCTCTGGGCTTCCAACCTTCCCCCTCCTACCCACTGCCCATCCTGCATCAACAGCAGCATCAGTGGGATGGCGCCATGGCCTCCTGTCAAGAAGAGACCATGGCAGGGGTTTGGGTGCAGATGGCTGAGCTGGGCGGTGATCCCAGGAGGTATCACGGAAGTATCTGGAGCGTGAGGAGGGAAAGGAGGAGGAGCTGATGGAAGAGTGTGTTATTGAGGCTGCCGCCATGAGCTGGGGGGTTTGCTTCTGCCAGGTCTCTCAATAAACATACAGAAGGCCTCCAGGGTTGCCCCCGAAGCAGCATGGGCACTGGAGCATTTATCCATGGGCTTGGTCCTGTGTTTGAGGGTGACTGTGCAGGAGCTTGTTCCCCTACATTTGGGGACTAAGCTCTGGTGCAGGCGCAGGGGCTCCCTAGGTGTCAGCCCTTAGGCTGAACAGGAAGGGTGTGTGGGTGTCCTGAGGATGGACCTCGTCAGCATGAGGCCCACCAGGCTGCAGCTGAGAGAGCAAGGCCGGGGTGCCGGGTGTCCGCCACACCTTTTATAATTGTTTCCTTCAGAGGCTTTCTGTTGACCTGAGAATGAAATTTAACCTCTTAAGGGCAGCCTTCGAGGCTCTGCCTAATCAGGCCTCTAAATACCTTCTCTCCTCACTCCTCACCACTGTCCCCACACCCCTATCCTTTGGCCTTCTGTCAGATTCCAGAAAATTCCAAGCTGTTTCCTGCCTCCAGGCCTCTGCACTTGCAGTTCCTTCTGCCTGCAATGCTTTCCCCAGCCTCTTCTCTCTGGCTTCTTCTCTCTGGATTTTCCTCCCAATATCACCTCCTGAGCGATGACATTTCCCCTGACCTTCCTACTTCCAGCTGCTGTGCCAGCCCTCACTCGCTAGCCACGATCTTTTCCACCATTCTTCCTCAATTACTGCACAGTTCTCAGTAATTCCAGAAATAACCTTATTCCAGGGCTTTAAAGCTCTGCATCACCAGGCCTATCTCCCACGAAGGCATGGCACTGGTCCCCGTTGTTCAGAGGTGTCCCCAGCACCTGGAGCTGGGCCTGGCATCCAGAATGAGCTCAGGAAGGACTGCCTGCTTGAGTGAGATCAGTAGGCCTCCTTCTGGCCGCTCCACCTTCCACTTTGGGTGCCTTCTGGGCGGTCTATGTGCCTCTCAGGCAGAGGGGAGCCTGGTCCTGGACCTGAGAGGAGGAGAGTGGGTCTGTCCCCTCCTTGTTCTGGGCACCGTGTCTCTATTTATGCAGCCTGAGGTCCCGCTGGAGCTTCAGCTGCACATCATCGTGATGACTGGCAGGCACTGGGCTTGGCCGTTACTGCCTCCTACTCTGGGCCTGGGGTTGGGGTTGCAGAGATTGAGGGTATCGAGGAGGGGCAGGAGATAGAGAGATGAGTGTACCCCACAGACTGGGTGGGGCAATCAGAGACAAGGGGCAGTTTGCTGAGAGCCAGCTGTGTGTGTGAGGCAGGAATTTCAGGAGTCCCTTGAACTTAAGAGTTGGAGGGTGGGGCTCACAGAGCCACTCCCCTCTGTAATCCAGAGGTCAGACCCCTTCTCAGCCTCTGCTCCCACTTCCATGAAAATAGCCTCTGCCTTCCCTCCATGGCCTAGTTGAAGGTTGAACTTGGCACCCCTTTGACTTACCCCAAAGAATCCCTTGTCCGGGGTGTCTGTGAGTTCCACGGACTTCCCTGGAGATGTAATGGAGGTGACAGCAGTCACCTCCTTCGGCCCACCAGGAAGACTATCATAAGAGAGACAGACAAGGCCCACTGTGGGTTGGTGTGTACAGCAGCTGGGTCTTTCCCTCACAGCTGGTGGGGTATGAACTTGCACAGCGACTTTAGAAAAACTGTCCTATAAGTTGCACATACACAGACCATGAGCCAGGCCTTCCACTCCTGAGCACGTGCTAACAGCAGCACTATGCAGAATTGTCAAAAATGGGAATGACCCACATACTCTTCCAGGTAGAATAGGTAAGTAAACCGTGAGCTGCTCAGCCGGCGGAATACTCTATGCGATGAGGATAAAAAAGCTGTAGCTACAGTGCAGCAACATGGCTGAATCTCACAGAAAAAATGCTGAGTGAAAGAAGCCAGACACAAAATAACACACCTGGATGATTCTGTTTCTGCGACATTAGAGGCAAAGACGATCTCTGCGGTGGTTGCTTTGTGGGGAGGTAGTTTCCTGAGAGAGGCATGCAAATCCCGCAGTGTCCTGTGTCTGACCTGGAAGTTTGCTCTGCACATCTTCACCTTGAGATGATCCGTTGAACAGTGGCAGTGTGATTGTGCACTTTGTCTTTTGTCTTTGTGTGTTATCCTTCAATAAGACATTCAAAAGAAAACCCCATGAGCTCTGTCTTCTCTAGCTGAAACTCCTCCTCTGTCTGGGCACCACTGGGTTCGATGGTCTTTTTTTTTTTTTTTTTTTTTTTTTTTTGAGACAGAGTCTCGCTCTGTCGCCCAGGCTGGAGTGCAATGGCGCCATCTTGGCTCAATGCAAGCTCCACCTCCCGGGTTCCCGCCATTCTCCTGCCTCAGCCTCCCGAGTAGATGGGACTACAGGAGCCCGACACCACGCCCGGCTAATTTTGGTGTATTTTTAGTAGCGATGGGGTTTCACCATGTTAGCCAGAATGGTCCCGATCTCCTGACCTCATGATCCGCCCACCTTGGCCTCCCAAAGTGCTGGGATTACAGGCATGAGCCACGGCGCCGGGCCGATGGTCTGTTTTTATCTCCTCTGTCCCCACCAAGTGTCAGACTCTCAAGCTTCCTCTTCACAAGCCTGCTCCGGCCCTCCGCATTCCCCCAGGATCTGCCATTTCTTGCTGGCTAATTATGTAGAGCATTTTAGATTTGACCAGGATCCTGCCCCCGAATAACAAACTCAGATCCAGCATCAGGCACAGCCTACTAAGGGGCACTGTGAATAGGACGCAGGCTCTGTGAGAAGGCAGCTCAGGGACCATATTTTGTGATATTAACATGTTCCTCGGAGTCTCATTCCTCAACCCAAGAGGCAGACCAAGGTATTACTTTTCCAAATAAATACAGCGCGGTCCTCAAGAGGAATTCCCGGGGCGACTGTTGAGAAAGTAAAAGTGCCTCCTTCTCCTTTGTCTTGTTTTACAGAAAGGCAGACAGGATTGGGGAGGGAGGGCAGTGGGCATGGCACTGGCTGAGATAGGACCAGCGCCAGGATCCCTGTTCTGGGTACCTAGTGCTGCCTCCTCTCTAGCGCCTGGGTTCAGGGCGGGCGGTGGCCGGGTTGTGGCCGGATGCTGTTTCCTTTACCCGAGTTTGCACCCCTGGCAGGAGATCTGTTGGGCAGGAAATGCCCAAGCACCCACACCCAGGCTCATTTGTTTGAGGAGCTGAGCCTGCAGGCACACACTGTACATCTCAGACACTGTGGACGCTTGGGCAAACAGGAGAGCTGGGGGAAGGGCACCCCGCCAGACACTGGGCACCCCAGATGCCATTAATTCAGGCCTCTACACCCTGGAGAGTTCCTGCAGCTAAACATGTTTTACATCAAACTGCGTTCTCCTCCCTCGAGATCCCACAGCAAAGTGGGATCCTGGGCCTCACTGGTCCAGGGCGGGAAAGAAATAGGGAGGAGAGGAAATGAAATGAGGCAGCACACATGTTAGCCCTGGGATTAAGATGGGACCTCCTTCTCGGTCTCTTGTCACAGATTGCTAAATATTGTGGGCCTTCGGTATTGGCATGTGGCTAAATATTTAACAGCCTGATCTCCAGGAGGCGGAGGGGAAGCCCTGCTTTGTAATGTGTGGAGACTTCTGTGGTGTAAATGCTCCCACCACGGCCAGTTTCCAGCTACCAACCGTCAACTGGTTCTCAAAATTGCTGAAGTTTTAACAACCAGCTCTCTTGCACAGATGTAACCTGGCTCTAGCAAGTCCTGGGGAGGGGACTTGGCCTTCGAACCCTCCACAAGCTAGCAGGTTCTGGAATTGGTCTGTAAGGCCACAGTAAAATGTACAATAGAGGTTCCAACATATTCTCTTAGACCAAGGTGTATAGTGTGCCCCTGTGCTTCTCCCAAGGCTCTTCGGCTAAGTTTGCCTACGGCATGGAGGAGTTGCAAGTAGGGTTGAACTAAACATATGGAATATTCTCTTTTTCTTTCTCTCTCTCTCGCTCTCTCTCTCTTTCTTTCGACAGAGTCTCATTCTGCTGCCCAGGCTGGAGTGCAGTGGTGCGATCTCAGCTCACTGCAGCCTCTGCCTCCCAGGTTCAAGCAAATCCCAAGTAGCTGGGATCACAGGCATGCGCCACCATGCCCAGCTAAGTTTTGTATTTTTTAGTAGAGACAAGGTTTTGCCATGTTTGTCAAGCTGGTCTTGACCTCAGGCGGCTCAAGGGATCCACCCACCTCGGCCTCCCAAAGTGCTGGGATTACAGGTGTGAGCCACGGTGCCCGGCTGCATGGAACATTCTTGTTCAGAAAAAGTACCAGCAGAATTAGAGAGCATACTAGTCATCATTATATCAGAAGTGCCTCTTTCAGATATTAAATTAAAACTGACTTTTTTTTTTTTTTTTTTTTTTTCAGACGGAGTCTCGCTCTGTCGCCCAGGCTGGAGTGCAGTGGCCGGATCTCAGCTCACTGCAAACTCCGCCTCCTGTGTTCACGCCATTCTCCTGCCTCAGCCTCCCGAGTAGCTGGGACTACAGGCGCCCGCCACCTCGCCCGGCTAGTTTTTTGTATTTTTTTAGTAGAGACGGGGTTTCACCGTGTCAGCCAGGATGGTCTCGATCTCCTGACCTCGTGATCCGCCCGTCTCGGCCTCCCAAAGTGCTGGGATTACAGGCTTGAGCCACCGCGCCCGGCCTAAAACTGACTTTTCAAAAACATCCAGTGCTATTTTAACCCCTTCCAAAACAGAATGTACCACAGTTGGCCAGCGCAGTCCTCCCATGATTGTCTCACTGGATTCCCCAGCAGTGCCTTAGATTGTGACTAGTCGCACTTCACAGGCAATCTAGCGAGACTGTGCACTTTATCATCCAAACCAGAACCGTTTTGAGACTGTCAGGCAGTACTTGTTGTGCTAGGGCAACAGGTGTAAGCAGGCTCCTTCCCAGCCCCCATAGGTGAGGAGGCAGGCCCTGGCGAGGTTCGCTGACCTGCTCAAGGCCACGCAGCTGCAAGCAGGACTGAGTGCTCCTCTGGGCTGCACAGGGAAGCAGCGTCCTCGGGCTGACTAAGGGTAGGTGTGCGTGTTCCCCTGGATCTACAGGAGTTGTGGGCACAGGGGTTGTGGGCACTTTTCCCTCTGTGGAACCCAGCTCTTTGGAGCCTTTCCTGAGAGCCAGTTCTGAAGGGTGAAGGCCTGGAGTGCCCGTGGTGAGGATGCGAACAACGGGGTGCGCTGGCACAGGGAGGGGAAGGCAGCCTCCGCCTGCTCACCATTCTCTCTCTTTGTTGAGAGGCTCCGTCCACAGACTCTGGCACCAGTACAGGGTAGCCTGACTTTGGAAAGCTTGCTGGGCACTGCAAGGTTGTGGCGGGAGAGGGCAGGGAGAGGCTGCTGGTGCGTTTCCTTTCCTCTCTCTCCAACCCCATAGACCCGACATCACTACACCTGGCCTGGCCATCTGATTTGCAACAGGGGGAGTGGCTCCAGGAAGCGACATCTCCCAAGCCATTATTTGCCTCCCACTTTGTGCTGGGTGGAGAAGGGGAAAAGATCCTTACTGTGGCCAGGAATGGACCACACCTGTCAGGCCACCCTCTATTCTTCCATTAATGGAACTCAGTCCTCATCCTGGAGGATCACAGCCAGGTGCCTCAGCACCTCCTCCAGGAAGCCGTCCCAGAGTCCTTCTTCCAAGGAAGAATAAAGCCTTCTTTCCTGCAGTCTCAATGCCTTTGTTGTGCCTAGTTACTGGACTGGGGTGTGTAAATGCCTCTCTGTCCTGCTAGAGGGGGAACCTCTTATAGGCAGTCCCTCTACCTTGTCTAGTTCTCTCTCCTCCCAGAGCCCTGTGCAGAGAAGGCATTCAGCGAATAGGCAGGCGGTAGACTGGCAGAGTGAGCAAGCCTAGGACTTGGTGTGGCCCACACCTGGGAGATTCCACTTTTAATAATCATTCATTTATTGAATACTTACAACCTGCTAGATGCAGTCTTAAGACATGACACATATTCCCGGCTTTCATCACTATGCAATATATTCATGTAACAAAAGTGCTCTTGTATCCCCTAAATCTATTTTTTTTAAAAAAGACTCCACACATATTAACTCAATTAACTCTAACAATAACCCTAGGACAGAAGGTACTGTTATTTTTCCCACTTGTCAGATGGAAAAGCTGAGGTTCAGGAGGGTTAGGCATTTGCCTACCTCACGCAGTTTGGGGGGAATACAGTGCAAGGCTGTGGGATGCAGAGGCAGAATGCTTGTGTCTATAGCCAGGCTCTGCCATCTAGGGCAATTAACCTCTCTGTGCCTCAGTTTCCTTGTGAGTCAAATGGGACTACTAATAATTTATTTCCCATTCCCAGGAGGAAGGCCTCCTTCTCCCAGGGTTTGTGGGAGGATCAAAGAGGATAATGGATGTGGACGCTCTCTGTAAATTGCTGGATGTTGTACAAATGTCAGGCATTAATATGTGTTGACTTGAATACTCTGTCTCACAGCCCCTCTGGTCTTCAGAAGACATGGTTCTTCCAAAATCCAATCCCTTGGGATAAAAACTGGCATTTCCTAATCCCTTCCAAGCACAGAGGCAATTTGATGTCCACAAAAGACTTCTTGGGAGAATTCGATGGCCTGATGAAAAGGAAGTTGTGGGGTAGGTGTCTATCTTGCGAAAAACATTAACCAGGGCCCTGTCTTCAGTATGGTTGTCCCAGAGGGGATTTTCCCCCTCTTTTTCTTTGGAAAAAAAATTTAAGAATTACTAAATAATGAAAAGATTAGAAAAAGCAGACTGGCATAAACACGAAAATTAAAATATCCTATGATATCCCATTAGCAGAGAGAATTGTTCTCAGTTCTGGGTGAAGTTTCTGGATTGTTATGATACTAGATAGAGCCAAGCACCCAGAAATTCCCAGATCACAACTCCCCTTCTCCAACCCTGTGCAGAATTCTGATCGAGGAACTTGTATACAAGAAACAGTGGCCAGATGAGATTCCAATTGCTACTCTATGAGTAGATTTATGAATAAATGTGGAACCCTGGTAAGGGTTAGGATGGAGAACATGGCCCAGGCCTGAAGCCTTTGAGGGGCTTTCTACCCCTTTCCCACAAAATCAAAGCCGGCAGCCTCTTTGGGGCAAGACCAACCTGCTTTCTGCAGCCTGGGACAGGGTGGAGGAAGTGCTCCGCTAGTGGCTGCTCAGTGCAGTGACCTTGCCCCCTAGTGAAGGTGGCCACCAAATATGCTGGGCTTGGACCATTCTCAATTAAACTCCTCCTCGCTTATGAGGTAGAGGAGAGGAGAGGGTGGAAAGAGGGGCCAAAGTGTGGAGACGGGTGGGAGTTCCCTCCACGAATAACTCCGGCTCACACTTTATAGATATCCATCCAAACTTTAATTATCTTTTGACAAAAATATATTTCTATATCATTTGTAATTAATTTTATTTTGAATGGTTAATGCATGCATGTGATAAATAAGTCTAACATTACAAAAGAGAACAGAATGGAAACTAAATTCCCCTCCCCTCCCTGTCTCTCCACCCTTCATTTGCCTCTGAAGGGAACCCTACTATTAGCAGTTTTTTGAGTATTTCTAAAGACATCACGTCTAAAGACGTGATGGTGTGTATGCATCATTCTTCATGGCTCAAGGTATTCCACTGTGTGGAGGCACCCAGAATCATTTGACTAAAGCTTTATCATTAGGCAATCAGGCACTTCTTAAGAACACTTGATTAACATTTAGATACACAACCTGGAGGCATTTCTTCAGATTAATACTTAGGAGGAGGATCACTGGGTTGAAGATTATGCCTGTGTTAAAGAGTCTCAGGTTTGACTGTCCAATCGTCCCCACCTGGAGATGTGCCACTTCTCACTCATACCCACAACATACCATCATGATGCACTTTTCCCTGACACACAAACCAGCACTGGATTGAGCGAATCTTTGCTAATTTGCAAGGTGTTAAATTGCATCTTATTATTATTTGAGTTTGCATGTCATGAATTATTATTAGTGAATTATTATTAGTGAATAATTAGTGAAGTTGACAATTTTTCTAAATTTCCTAAATTTAGAAAATTTAGAAAATTTTCCTCAGTTTAGAAAAGTTTATTTGCTCTTTGGATTTGTGAATTCCTAGTTTATCTTTTCCCAAGGGTTTGAAGTGCTCTTTGTATTAAGACTGTTAACCCTTTGTCTCTCATATATGGTAAAAATGTTTTTTTCCAGTTTGTATTTGCCTTTTGGCTTTGTCGCAGCATTCTTGGGAAGAATGTAATAGATTTTGGGGTATATAAATAACTGATATAAAATGGTACTTTCCCCCTTTTCTGAGAATCAAACAGAAAAAATTAAATTGAAGGGAGACAAGCAAGATTTGACACTGACTTAGGAAGGACTTCAGTTACAGGGCTTTCCAGATTTTAAATAGAGTGAGTGATCCTGGGCCACTCACAGTCTGTCTCTGGGCTCCCAGCTCGACCCACCCAGCCCTGCTGCTCCCCACCATGATGCACAGCCACCTGAATAGCTTGTCCTCTGGTCATGCCTGAAGAGCGTTTAGGCCAGTGTTGGACTCACAGTACACCTTTAATAAATAGGAGCTGTGGCTGATTCTTCCATTCACTTGACGGGTATTTCTTGAGTGGCAATTATGTCCCAGGCACTGTTCTGGGTCTTGGGATGCTGGAGTGAACAAGACAGACACAAGTCCCTGTCCTCTGGTGGAGCTGACATTGTAGAGAGGGGAGGGAAGTATTGCTGCTGCTTGTTGTTAAGGGGGAAGGCTCAATTCTAGAAAGGACTTTAGAAATGACTTAGTTCAATCTCATGATGTGACCAGATGGGGAAACTGAGGCCCAGTGACAACGTGACTTGCCAAGGTTACCAAGCCAGACAGTAGTAAAGATAGAATTAGAATTGAGGTCAGTAAAGGCCGAGGGTACCTCCCAGGCACTGTTTTTGTACAGGTAGATGGGTTCATTGTTATGAATTAAACCATCTGACACAGACCTACTTTGGTAGGGAGTGATGGTAAGATGTCAGCTGGCCAGAGATGAGGGGAGGTAGTGTTCTGGAGGGGCTGCAAGGCAGGATGGGGAGTGGGACACAGACAGACCCTGGATCCCCTGTATTTGGAAGATGTTTGCTCACCTACCATCCTACTTGTAGGGACAGAGAGAGAGAGAGAGAGAGAGAGGACTCAAGTGTGGGGCAGAATGAGCTGCCGTGAGCCAGCTTCACCTGAGATGGTTGCACCATGAACCATGGGGCCCTGGGGACCAGCCCAGCTCAGCTGACCCTGCTGCAGAACTGTGGGCATGTCGTCTCCTACTGCCAAGCTGGCTGTGGGCCGTGACCCGTTGCTGCCCTCTTCACACTCAGGTGGGCTTCATACCTTTAGCACCACAGGAGGCCACTCTTGTCAGGTCCTTGGTTCCCCACGCTTTAGGATGTGACCTGCTTGACTTGTGCCCCTGAGGCACTGAGTCGGAGCCTCCTCCCCAGGTGAACAGGGACCTGAGAGGCACCCAGCTAAGTTCCCTGACTATGCATCCTTAGGGCACTTGGTGAAGGGAGGTAGTTGTACCAGCAAGTACTCAATAAATAATACTCTTTGCCTAATGAATGAAAATGATGATAACAATGTCCAGTCAGGCATCCCAGCCCATGGAGATGTGAACATGAAGCGTCTAGTTTTCCCCCCAGTAACTGTCGATACCCTGTTAACACCCCCACCCGGGAGGATCGAGCTCCATTAACCATAGCCTCCTGACTTGTTTATTAAGTAGTCTTACTCCCATTCTCTAAAAGCCAGTTCTGTTTATTTAAATCCTGCAGGCTCCCATTTAATTCAAGGCTCTCGCTGTCCTACTCCCCGTCTTTGGCATCCAGGAGGGAAAACGCTCCCTTCCTTTCTAGATTCCAGTCTCCTCTGATATTGGTGGGTGGTAGGGTTGGACAGGATGGGGCAGGCACTGGAGGGTTGGCTGCCTGGGCTTGTCTGGGTGGCCGTGTGGGGAGCTGGGCCCCACACTGGTGGTCCTCTGGATGACCACGTGAGCCCTTGCTTTCCTCTCTTCTCAGCTGCAGCCTTGAACATCATCCTCTGGACAGCAGGATGCCCCTGTCCACTATCTCCATCCTGGCATCATCATCATAAGAATCGTCATTTACTGAGTGTGCACTATGTGCCAAGTGCTGTTCACACCTCAGTGCTCATGCTGGTGACAACCCTGTGAGATAGTCCTAGTTTTTCCCCATTTCACAGGTGAGAAAATACACACTTAGGAGTTGTAGCAACTTGCTCAAGGCCTCTCAGAAGCAGCATTTATACCCAAGCCTGCCCACTTCTAAGGCCCAAGCTCCACAAAGCCTCTGTGACTGAGCGTGGGGCTGGTTCTCCATGTGGTGGGAGAGCTGGCTTTTATCAGGGGTCCCCCAGGAACGTGCTCTGTCCCCAAAGCCCCTCTTTCCCCAGGAGGGTCAGTTGAGATGAGACTCCCTATATGCTGAAACCCCTAGGGCAAGGAGCAGGGTTTCTAGGTTCTGGGCTAGGAATACCACTGGCACATTTAGGCCAGAACAAGAAAGAATCTCCTGATCAATGGTTCTTGTTGGATTTGAGGAAGGGGGTCCAGGGGGCTTTCTGGGCCATGTCCATGATGCCCTGTTGCTCCTCCTGGCCCAGGAATTCCCAGTGGGGCTGGGGCTGGGAGGTGTCCATGAATCAGGGGGCAGAGGAAAGGGAAAGCGTGTGGAGGGGCCGGGAAGGAGTGCTGAGACCCGCCTCACGGTAGGGCACACTGCTTCCTCGCAGGCCTTGCCCCATTAGCTCAGGGTTAATTACACCAGTGGGGCAGGGATGCGGTGGCAGGCAGAAAAGCCTTTCTGGGCATGTCTTGGCCTCACAGTTGACGTGTGCAAGCCGCACTCGTGTCTCCTGACCAGGATCCCTTTGTTATGGTGAGGCAGGGAGAATGAGACCTTTTTTCAAAGCAGACATGGGTCCCTCCTTCAGGGACTTTACCAACACCCCCTACGCCTACCGCAGGGCCTAGCTCAGACCCTCTGCTCAGACCCTGGCTACCCTCCCCCATCCCTGAATCACTCATGAGACCTCTTTGCACAGAAGTATCGTGGTCACAGGGATGGCTGGACCCAGGAATGGATGGGTTCACCCTTGAGGCACAGGTTTTGCCTGTACTGAAAACATCCAGTTTGAGTTCCGCCTGCACCCTTTGAAGTAGGTAATGCTATGAGACACCTCAGGTCACTCAGCCACACCTCTCCCTCCTGGGCTGACCAGCTCTATGCAGGCTTGGTAGCCTCCTGATACAGTTTGGAGGCTTGGCCCTTCCAAATCTCATGTTGAAATGTGATCTCCAAATGTTGGAGGTGGGGTTAGTGGGAGGTGTTTGGGTCATGAGGGCAGATTCCACATGAATGGCTTGGTGCCCTCCCCTCGGTAATGAAGGAGTTCTCACTCTATTAGTTAACCTGAGAGCTGGTTGTTAAAAAAAACAATGTGGCACTTCCTTCCTCTCTCTTGCTCCCTTTCTAGTCATGTGATGCTGTCTCCTCTTCACTTTCTGCTGTGAGTAAAAGCTCCCTGAGGCCTCACTAGATGCAGATGCTGGTGCCATGCTTCTTGTACAGCCTGAAGAACCGTAAACCAAATAAACCGCTTTTTAAAATAAATTACCCAGCCTCAGGTATTCCTTTATAGCAACACAAAATAGACTGATGGACCCCTTCAGGTGCAACCCGACAGTGACTCACCTCATTCCAGGTTCGAATGAGGCCCCCTTGTCATGGTGTGAGACATCTGCAGGAATCTGTGTGGCACTTCTGCATGTGCAAATCAGAAATGTGTCAATATGTGTGCAGACACCTGTGTGTGTGTGCACATGTCTCTCCTGTTTCTCTCTGTCTCTGTGTGTGTGTGTGCATATGTCTCGTGTGTGTGTGTGTGTGTGTGTGTGTAAAGGGCAGTTAATGCCCACAGTCAACCCTTGACCAATGGGAGATGAAAACCAATGAATAAACACTTCCTGTGTTTATTGCCCTCGGGGACTGTCTTAGCTCAGGCTGCTATAACAAAATACCTTAGGCCAGGTAATTTACAAGAGAAAGTTACTGTTCACAGTTCTGGAGGCTGGGAAGTCCAAGATCAAGTGTGCCAACAGAATCAGTGTCTGGCAAGGGCTTCGTCTCTGCTTCAAAGACGACACTTGTTGCTGCGTCCTCATATGGTGGATGGGGTAAATAAGCTCCCTCAAGCTTTCATTAGGGCACTAATTTCATTTATGGGGGTGACCCCCATGACCTAATCACCTCTCGAAAGTCTCCCTTCTTAATACCACTTAATCCTTGGAGGGTAGGTTTCAACATATGAATTTTGTGGGGCGGAGGGGGTTGGACAAAAACATTTAAACTGTAGTATTCCTCCCCTGGTCCCCCAAAATTCATATCCCTCTCACAGGTAAAATACATTAATTCCATCCCAGTAGCCCCACAAGCAATAACTCATTTCAGCATCAGCTCAGAAGTCTAAAGTCCAGAATCTTATCTAAATATCACCTAAATTAGATATGGCTGAAACTTAAGGTACCTCTATCCTGAGGCAAATTGCTTTCCAGCTGTGAACCTGTGAAATTAAATAAATTACGTGCTTTCAAAATGCAACAGTGGGACAGGCATAGGATAGACATTTCCATTACAAAAAAGAAATAAGAAGGAAGAAGGGGTAACTGGTCCTAAGTAAGTCCAAAACCCAACAGAGAAAACAACATTAAATCTTAAAGCCTGCAAATAATGTCATAGACTTGTTGTCCTACTTCTGGACCAACTGAGGTAGGGGTTGGTCCCTGTAACTTTGGGTGGCTGCACTCCCATGGCTGTGCTAAGCACAGCCCACACTGCAGCTCTCATGGGTTGGAATAATATGTGTGTGGTTCTCCCAGGGTAGAATTACCTGCTGGTGGCTCTACTGGCCTGTAGTCTAAGGGGCAGCTCTGCCCCCATGGGTTCACTGGGCATCACCCTAGTGGAGGCTGTCTGTGGTGGCCCTGCCCCTGTGGCAGTTCTTGGCCTGGGACCTGAGGTTCTCCAGGACATCCTTTGAAATCTAGGTGGAGGTAGTCCTGTCCCTACAGCTTGTTCACTCTACACACTCCTGGAGACGGCACTGTGTTGATGCCACCATGGTTCCTCATCTGTGCCTACCAGAGGGTTGGCCCAAGCCACACCTGAGCTCTCTGGAGCCACAGTTGGGTGGCCAAGGAGCACTGTGCAAGAATCTGGGGAGAAGAATCTTGAAACCATTCTGCCTTCAATGCCTGGACATTCTGGTAATGAGTGGCAGTCCTGAAGACTGCCAAAACATTTTGGGGATTGTTCATCCATTGTCTTGATGAATAGCATCTGGCCAACCTTCACTTGGCCACACACTGTTGGTGTTATCTCTCAAACACACTTTTACATCCTTTACAACCTGGCCAGGTGAAGAATTTTCCAAATCTTTAAGTTCTGCTTCCCTTTTGACTATAAATTGCATCTTTAATTAATTTATATCTTCTTGTGTTTTTACTACAGTCAAGAGAAACCATGCCACATCCTCAATAACTTTGTTTAGAGATTTCTTCCACTGAATGTCTTGTTTCATTGCTCAGAAGTTCTACCTTCCACAAAGCACTAGGACAGGAACACAATACTACTAAATTCTTTGCCTTTTTGTAACAAGGATCACTTTTCCTCCAGTTTCCAATAACATATTCTTCATTTCTATCTGAGACTTCATCAGAATGGCCATTACCATCCATATTTCTATGAACATTCTGTTAATGATCACTTAGCTCCTTTCTAAGAAGACTGAAGCTTTCTCTTCAGTCCTTTTCCTCTTCTGAGCCTTCACCAGAATCACCCTTTCCAGTTCATTCATGGCAGTACAGGCCTTTTCCAGCATGTACTTCAAAACTCTTCTAGCTTCTATGCACTACTCAGTTCCAAAGCCACTTCCATTTGTTACAGTATCACCTCACTTCTGGTACCAATTTATGTCTTAGTCTGTTCCAGTTGCTGTAACAAAATTCCTTAGACTGAGTAATTTATAAACAACAGGAATCTATTTCTCACACTCTGGAGGCTAGGAAGTCTAAAATCAAAGTGCCTGCAGATTTGGTGTCCTGTGAGGAGGGCCTGTTCCTCATAGATGGTACCTATAGGTGTCTTCACATAGTTCCTCATAGATGGTACCTCTACGCGTCCTCATATAGTGGCAAACAAGCTCCCTCAAGCCACTTTTTATAAGGGCACTAATCCCATTCATGACCTAATCCCTCCTTAAAGCCCCACCTCTTAATACCATCACTGTGGGTGTTAGGTTTCAACATTTCAGTTTGGGGTGGGGGACATAAACATTCAGCCTATGTCCGGGACAATTCTGAAACACATTTATAAGTCTTCTCAGAGTGCCAATTACCTATCGTAGTTGCCAGTCTGGTAACACATCGTTGTATTTGCTCCCTTCTTCTCTATGTCGCTCACTACGCCTCTCACACCTGCTCCATGGGATGACCTTACCCAAACTACCTTTAAGTAGTTTTTCCCAGGTTCTGCTTCCAGGGGCACCCAGGCTAAGTGCCAGCCTGCCCTCAGAAAGCAGCCCCCCAGGAAGAAATCTGTAGCTAGGTCACCATTAGTCAGACAACAACAAGGAACTAATTGCTGCTGGTTAGTGGGGTGGTGAATACTCCTGGTTTGCAGGAGCATCACACACACTAAGATGTACAAGGAAATTACATGACAAGGCAGTCCAAACTTCCATTGCACCAGCGCATCTCTTCCAACTCAGGCTCATGGTTTCGTATGGAGTTCTCTAAGACCAACTGAAAGAGCGAGACAAAATTCCGGCTTGGTTCCCAAGTAATTAATGCAGCATGTCAGTGCTAGTCCTGCACTAGAGTCCCACTCAAGTGGCTTGCAGGGCAGCATTGAGAGGAACTCCTCCCTTTGGCAGATTTGCATGCAGTGCATTTGGTCATCCACTCTGTGCAGGGAGACAGGCTTGTGGTACACATATACACAGTCTCTGGGTAAGTGACAAATAGCTTAGCTGATTGGTCAAGATCATAGAAGGGAGCAAGACTGGATGACTGGATACAAGACAAGGCTGGAGAAAGCCTATGGATGGTCAATGGGAGTGAGCCCAAAGTGTGTGGATCTTTGAGTCTCACATTAGTGCCCCTTATAGAGAGGTCCTCAATAGCCCAGTGAACAGGATGACTGGTTCTATGGAGGAGTCCCTCTCCATGGCCACTCCAGGGAGAATACTAATTTTAGGCAAGGGCCAAGGGCTACCAGCCTACATCTGGAAGAGTCTGGGGACCAAGGGGACTACAATAGATGCATTTCCTTCGGAGTAGGACGTAGGAGAGTAAACTGAATTCACCCCCCGAGGCATCTCTCCCCATGTCACCAATTCCACCCTAGTTGTAAACACAGCCCTAGGGGACTGGTTTGGCCCCTGCTTTAGGGAGAGCTCTTTTCTACCCAACATAAAACTTACTCTTGCCTGCCCAGACTCCCAAAGTCCTGCCATAGTCCAGAAAGCCCTCAGTGATCCTCTCCTTCTTGGCCATGTGCTATTAATTAACTCATTCATTCATTCATTCATTCACTCACACAACAGATACTTATCAAGCTTCCATGCTCCACACCCTGCATAAAGGCTCTGAATATGCAGGAGTGAATGAAAATGGCTGTGACCCTACCCTTGTGGAGATTATTATAGTCTTTGGGGAGAGGTAGACATTAATCAAATGATCACACAAATAAATATAAAATTACCCTTGGGATTAGTGCTAGGAAGAAGTCCATGATTCTCTGAGGACGGATAGTCTGTGGGGCTCCCCTAGCCTATCAGGGAAGGTTTCCTTGAGGAGGTGATGACTCAGCCACCTGCTGAAGGATGAGTAGGGGTGTATTAGTCAGGGTTCTCTAGAGGGACAGCACTGATAGGACAGATGTATAGGTGAAGGGGAGTTTACTAAGGAGAATTGACTCACATGATCGCAAGGTGAGGTCCTACAATAGGCCGTCTGCAAGCTGAGGAGCAAGGAAGCCAGTACAAGTCCCAAAATCTCAAAAGTAGGGAAGCCAACAGTGCAGCCTTCAGTCTGTGGTCGAAGGTCCAAGAGTCCCAAAGCTGAAGAACTTGGAGTCTGATGTTTACGGGCAGGAAACATTCAGCACGGGAGAAAGATGTAGGCTGGAAGACAAAACCAGTCTAGAATTTTCAGGTTCTTCTGCCTGCTTTTATTCTGGCCACGCTGGTAGCTGATTAGATTATGCCCACCCAGACTGGGGGTGGGTCTGCCTTTCCCAATCCACTGAATCAAATGTTAATCTCCTTTGGCAACACCCTCACAGACACACCCAGGATCAATACTTTGCATCCTTCAATCCAGTCAAGTTGACACTCAATAGTAACCATCACAGGGGGTACCCAGGTGAAGTGGGGGAGGCAAAGAAAGAGATCTTGGTCCCAGATCTCTGCACCTGGATGCACTCCCTCCTGAAACTGCTTCTCACTGCTTCCAGGCCTGTGTCCTGTGTCCCCACGCTTCTTCAGGAAACTGGGCTCAGAGAGGTTAGCACGTGGGGGTCACAATGAGATGGTCTCTGATGGAAAGTAAAATTTCTCTAATGGCAAAGATCATGGAAACAGAGACCCAGGGGGCAGAAAGCCGAGGGTAATACAGACTCTTCCCAGAAAGAGGGTCCCCAAGGGACCCTGAGTTACCCACACAAGGATAGTTTCCACATAGGGAGGCTTCTCCGGCATGAGTGGCTCCTTTTGCTATTCTTTGTAAGAATAGCAATGGTCCCATCTCTCTCTCTCACTCTGGTCACTCCAGATGGTTCCAAAGCCTTTCCCCATGGGCCTGACTACTTCACTGGTGCTAGTGATCTCCCACACTTTCCAGGAGTGCCCTTCGGGGAGCTCGGCCTGTGTCCTGTTGGGGAAGCAGGAGCCCAGCGGGGCTGCAGAGCCCATGGTTCTCCCTTCCAGGTCCCTGCTGCGTGGTGTGTGGACAGGCAGCATCTGGGGCCTGGCCATCCCCTGGTCCTGCCTCTGCCACTGTCTTGCTTTGTGACCTGGAGCCAGACCTGCCCCTTTTGCGGCCGCATGAGGGGAAAGTCAGTCCTGTTTCTCACTGTTGCCAGGTCTGCATGTATTTGGGTCTGAAAGACAGACAAGACAAGGGCAACCGTGTGTCAGGAGTAGGGCAGTTCTCAGCAGGGCAGGCTCCAGCTCTGCAGGCAGCGAGGTGGCCGTCCTGTGTCCCCAGCCAGGGGATCCGCCTTGGGGAGGGCAGCCTTGCCCCTTCCCCGGCAGCCCTGTTCATCCACCTCTCAAAACTCCAGGCTGTCCCCACCCGACCTGGAAAGGGTCAAGAGGAGAGACCTGAGAATAAAGGAGAGATTTCCCTTTGTGCTCACTCTCCCTAAGGAGAAAAGCTTAAAGTTGGGAGGCGGATGGCGCCTCCTCTCTCCTCTGTGAGCCGGGAGCCCAGATCCTCTGCCCACTGGCTCTGCCTCTACTCACCCATTGGTCTTAGCTGCCCTCTCCCAAGCCCATCCCTGTGTGGCCCCATGGGTGGTGCCCAGGAGATACTGGGGTCCCAGGTGGAGGCTGACTGGCATCCCCACAGCCCTGCCTTTGTGTGTACCCTCATGCCCATCCTGGGCCCGTGGCTGTGTCTGGGGCCTTACCCTCTCAATAGCCCTGTGCTCTCCTGGGCTGTGTCAGCAAGGAGCTGGTGACAGGAAGGATGAAGGAAGCTGGTGCTCCTTTAGGGAACTCTCTTATATAAATGGGGAAACTGAGGCCCCAAGAGGGGCAGGCGTTATGACAGCAGAGAACAGATGAGGAAATGGCACTGGCCTGGAAGTCCACAGACCTGGATATGTATCCAGCCCCATCTCACACTGACTTCTGCCTTCTGGGCCTCAGCTTTCCCTGTCCCTAGAATGGAGATCACAGTCCCAGACCTGCCTAAAACGTGGTGTGGGTCTGGGTCTGATGAGATCCTGTTTGCATGATCTCGGCCAGCCGTCAAGTGCTGTGCTGACTGAAGCCAGGCACAGGGCCTGAAATCTGGGACTCTGGGCTCCCAGAACAGTGCCCCTTCCTCAGCTCTTCAGGCCCTGGCTGAGTTTCAGAGCCTCGGAGATGAGGAATGGGGTGAGGAAGAAGGAAAAAGTTCATAGGGATGAGCCCTGGATGCTTGGCCTCTGTGGGGAAGTTCCCCATATGGTTTCCAGAGTGACAGAGGCCCCAGCACGCCTAGCCCAGGGCAGAGCCGGGGTGGGTGAGGCTGGAGCAGGCCTCTCCTATGTCCTTGGTGGGACTAGAGCCTATCATGGGCCAGAACTCGAGCCACGCGCCAGGGTGGGACAGATGCGCAGGTCTGTCCTCAGCCTTCCAAGCTCCTGCTCGCTAAGTAAACACCTGTGCGTGGGCTCATCGCTCACCTTCCTAATGAGCTCATCGCTCACCCGGCTCTCCATCGCTCTCCATCCATCTTCACCTTGCTGCCACGGCTCCATTGGGCAACTATTTTTGCACTTCCCAGTAAGCACTCCCCTGGGTGGGGGAGCCAGGGCAGCCAGGCCGGAGCTGAGCTAGGGCTGGGCTTGATTGCTGCTACCTGGAAGTCCACGGCCTGCCTGTGGGCACTTCTGGCCACTGCTCCCCAGCCCCCCAATAGCAGTACTATGTTGCAAAGGACATTCAATGTAGTTCAGTGAGCTCCAGTGCCCTCCCTCCGCCACTCAGTAGCTGTGGGACCTTGGGGGAGCCATTTCTCCCCTCTGGTTCTCAGTTCGTGAAACAAAGGCACAAGTATGACGCGGGCTCAAGCCCTGACTCCCTGGCCTGAGTTCCTGGGCCTCAGTCATCTGTGCTGGACCCGAGGGCTGGACTTAGGCTCTGAGTAAGCCGATGGGGCCGGGGCTATGGGTGGAGAGAAGAGGAGATTTGGGGTATGCATGTGCATGTGATGGGCAGCCCCCTCCCTGACCCTGCCCCCTGCTCGCTAAAGAAAGACCCCCAGGCACCTGGTGATCCTGAGCATGCAGATCCCAGCCCTTTGCATTGTCTCCATCACTACCTCCAGACACAGCAGAGCACCTCACCTGAGTTCAGGTGGGAAATGCCTGTGAGGGTTGCTTCATTGTCACCCCATCTCCCACGGGCAGAAACAGAGGCTCAGAGAGACTCACACATGTGCCTGAGGCCACACAGCTTGGCCAGGGCCAGAGCTAGGACACGACCCTAATGCATCCGACTTCAGAATCTCGCCACCCTGCCCTCCCAGGCTGGCATGGGGCAGAAGGCTGGGCAGGCTAGAGAACTGCAGCCCCTCCTGAAGGAGCTACTCAGTGATCCTCCCTCTCCCATGGCCATTGTTCTCTTGAAAATTAAGTCATCCCACTGGGCCCCTTAAGCCTTTTTGGAGCTGTCTGTTCCCAAGGCCTCAGCCAGACGGCAGCTGGAAGTCTGTTAATATTCATTGAATCTCTCCAGGGTGGCTGGGAGCCCGCCTTTTAATTGTCTCATCTCTGTCTATCCCTTTATCGAGAAAGAGACTAAGAGGCAAGAACAATCAGTTATCTCATTATAGATCAAGGCCTAGAAAGGGGAACTCCTCAACTAGGGTCCTCCTCCCCATGGAGGGAGGGGCTCGGTAGGGGGAGGAAGGGGCTCAGTCCTTCAGCCTCATGCCAAACTCATTCCCACCAGCGTGAAGAAGAGGTTTGTCCACGGCATTTGTGGTCCAAGTAGTATAGAGCTGGGGAGTGACATAGTTGGGGATAACTGGGGGGACAAAAGGGAGGTCAGAAGACACTAATGTGTAGGCCCCAAATCTCACTCCCCACTTTTCACTGCTCCAGAAAATGCAAAGAATGTAGAACTGGAATTTAGAGATTATCTTGTTATCTAACAATCCATTCATCCATCTGTCCAACCACCCATTCATCCATCATTCATCTACCCATCCAACCATCCCTCCATCCACACATCCATCCATCTACACATCCATCCATCTGACCAACAATTCGTCCACCAATTCCTCCACTGGCCCAGGAAGAAACTGGCATTTGTCAAGCATATCTTACTTTTCAAAGCAGCTTTCTTTCTCTTACCTCATTGGATCATCCCAGCTGTTTGGTCCCATTTGACAAATGGGAAAAATGGGGCCCAGGGAGAAGCAGGGACTTGCTCAAGGACAGACAGAGCAGAGCAGTTTCCAGGATGGAGGCTCAGTATGAAACCTGCAGGTGGGATTGTGCACAAGGGGTGGACTGAAGGGCAAGTGGGGGCTGAAATCCAGTCCCTGCTGTGTCCACCAAGTGGTGGGGAGCTGTGCCTGCTCAGAGAAGAGGAGCCTTTTTCTTTGGCATGCCATCTGGGCAAGCTATGACCCCAGCCAAGGGCCTGCGTTTGGGGATTCTCAGGGAGAAGCTGTGCAGGCTATTGGCAGCCCTGAGCTGATCTTCAGCTCAAAGAGAGCCCGTGGAGAGGAGAAGGCAGGAGACCGGCCCAGGAGGGAGGGACCCCAGGCCCTGTGGCGCCACGGCTCAGCCAGCCCAAGGATGGCAAAGCATCTCCCTCCCTCCAGGCCAGCCACCAACCGCATGCCAAGTGGGTTGTCTGCACTGGGGCTTCCAGGTGGTGACTCTTTAGAGTCATATGCTCTCGGGAGAGTACCAGCTGTTCGGATTACTCTCTGGTTGGCAATTTTCTTTTTGGTGCTTGTGTTTTGTTTTGACCTGCTGTTAAATCAACTTTATTGAAGAAAATTTAAATACAACAGAATGCACCCATAAAAATGTACAGTTCTGTGGGGTTTGACAAATGTGTATACTCATGTAACCAGTACCACAGTCAGGAGATAGAACATTTATATTACTGTCCTTTGCAGTCATGCCTCAACCCGATGGGAACCCAGAGAGCAAGCTCTGGTCTTCGTCCTATTACTAGTGACTGTCTAGATTTCTAGGATTTCATAGAAATGAAATCACTCGGTATGTACTCTTTTGTATCTGGATTCTTTTGCTTCACATCATATTTTTGAGATGGATCCATGTCGTGTCCTGTGTCAGCAGTTTCATAGCATTCCACTGCATACGCAATCTATTTCTCCCTTCACCTGCCAGTGGACATTTGGGTTGTTTCTAGGCTTTGGCGATTTGTGTACAAGTCTTTGTGTAGACACATGTTTTTATTTCTCTTGGCTAATATCTAGGAGTGGAATTGCTGGGTAAAGGACAGTAATATATTTAGACTTATAAGAAGCTGTTACTCCTTTTCCCAAGTGGTTGGATCATCTTATGCCATCACCAGCAATGTGCGAGAGCTCCAGTTGACCCACATCCTCATCAACCTAGCGTATAGGCCATTCTAATATAGGTACATTGAGATTTCATTGTTGTTTTCATTTAGGAGCCTATTTTGGGGACCCACTCCTTGCCTTGACTGCCCTGCCCTCTTGACTGTGGGATCTTCTGGGACACGGATTGACTCACTGGTGTCACCTGAGGGCCCACCAGTGTTGGGTAAAAGTGGCAAAGGGCGGAGCTAGGGTGTTTTTGGAAAGAGGGAGGGATCTTTCTGAGCCTCAGTTTCCTCATTTGGCAAATGATCACCTTCCTTGACTTGCCTGGTCCATAGAGCAGGTTTGCATTAAAAATTGAGTGAGCTGACAAGGAATGGATTTGCTTTCAGGACATTCAGCACCAGGACTAGTGGGGGCCCATGACAACCCACACCGGCTCCTATTTGCTCTATCTTCAGTCCCAAGAAATGCTTATTGTCATGTCCAGTGTGCAAATGTGGGGACTGGGTCTCATCCAGGCCAAGTGGCACCAGGTCCGTGTGGCTCCAAAGCCTGCGCTCATCACTTCAGTATGAACCACCCTGCTGCAAAGTCACCCAGGCTGGGACAGGGCCTGATAGTTGTCACGGTCACAGATGAACATTAACCAGGATGTGCACACGCCCAGGTTCCTGCCGCCATTCCGGCAGCTCTTCCGGACGCTCTGGTCCCTGGGGCTCGAACACCGCGTCTGTTGCTCCATTATCCTAAGCGGCCTCCCTGGATCCCATTACTTCACTGCTGTTATTATTTATTCATCGATGGAGCCCTCAGCTTGTGGATGGGCACTTACCTTGATGGCCTTGACAAGGGGTCAGGGGCCCCACTCAGAGCCTATTAATCACCAGCCGCGCCGGCGGGGAGTCTGTGTCCCCTGAGAGAGGGGAGATCATGTTGCAGCCACAGAAGGCCTGTTGGCTTGTCCATTTTCTCACAGAGGAATCCACCGCCTGGTGTTTTAGAGCTAGATGAGCTGCACAGACAGGGAAACTGAGGCTAAGAAAGGGTAGGGCCTTCCCCAAGGTCCCACATCTCATCCATGTGCTATCTGAATTCTCTCCATACATAAATGCACAATGATAACTCCATTTATAGGGGCATCACTTTACAATTTGTGTCTATTTTCCTATTTGATGGTGATAACAACTCCTCGAGACCAATAAGGGCTTTTAATCAGCTAGCTAGCTACAGCTAGATGATATAGATATAGAAACTGAAACTCAGAAATTAAGGAATGCCAGGGTGTTGATAAATCACAAAGCTGGGAGTAGTACCCAGGTGTCCCTGCCCCAGTCCAGTGCTCTGGTTTCGGCCAGGAAATGTGGGATGCGTACCCGGGTCCTTCTTGTTCCTGCTGATTCCCTATGAACAAAAGGAGTCTCTGGTTGGCTGGAATAGAAACTGAGGATGCAACCCAGCCGGAAGGGGGCAGAAAAGAGGAAGTGACTGGGGGGGTCCCTGGGTACCAGTTACCTTGCTTTAAAGGCAGCTCACGGTCATGAGAAGAAAACTACCTGCAGCAGCCAGCACCCACTGCACCCTTCCCATATGCCACAGGCCACTTTACACGCACCTGAACACAACCCCAGGAAGCAGTTGCCATTACTATCATCCCATTTTACAAATGAGATAACTGAGGTTTTGACTGGCCCAAATCAGTTCCTAAGGAGTGGAGTTAGGATCCAACACCAGGCAGTCAGAGTCCAGAGCCTGAACCCTTAGCCACCACCCTAGCCTATCGGAGTGAGTTTAGGGGGTCAGCAGGAGAAAGAAGCAGAGGTGCAGGTGCTTGAGCAGACCAAGTCACCATGGGACCAGGGATTAGCATCTCCTGGAAGAAGTGGGCCTGAGCAGGACTTCTAGGACCTTCAGAGACACAGTGCAGGCCATGAAACCGGCACCCACTCTGGAGCCAGGACCAGCATTGTTCTTGCTGTTTATTTGCTGTGTGAGCTTGTGTGAATCACCTTACCTCCTGGAGCCTCAGGTTCCTTTCCATACAACTGGGGCCAATAATGGCCACCTACTGATACTGTGAAGATGAAATGTGACTAAATGGCAGCTTGACAGCCATGGGAGAGACAGAGGAAGAGTGGCTTCCATCTCAGGCCATAGGGGGCCTTGTCCTCTTTGCCCTCCCAGCTCCTTCAGGGTTGAGGGCCTGGGCCCAGGCTAGGCTCAGTGGCTTCCTGAGGGATAGAACAGGGAGCTGGTGGTGCGTTTGGATTATTTTTCCTGGAGGGAGTTATTTTCTGCTGATCTAGGTCAGCTCAGCCAGAGGGCAGTGTGAGTTGCTATATTAGTCCATTTTCACACTGCTATAAAGAATACCTGAGACTGGGTAATTTATAAAGGAAAAAGGTTTAATTGACTCATAGTCTGCACGACTGGGGAGGCCTCAGGAAACTTACAATCATGGCAGAAGGCAAAGGGGAAGCAAGGCACGTCTTCTCATGGCCCCAGGAGAGAGAACAGTGGGGGAACTGCCAAACACTTTTAAAACATCAGATCTCATGAGCACTCACTCACTATCACAAGAACAGCACGGGGGAAACCCCCACCATGATCCGAACACCTCCCACAAGGTCCCTCCCTCCACACTTGGGGATTACAGTTCCAGATAAAATTTGGCTAGGGACAAACCATATAAATTGCCTTTCAGCCTAGCTGCAAAAAAGCAGGTTGGCCCAACCTGTTGCAGGGTGAAGAACCCAAGAAACCAACCTGGGTTTGGAGCTGGAGAGGGGCTGGCTTAAAACTTTGTACCCTGGCTCCTGGTTGCCCAGAGTGGGGAGGTCTTGATAAGGACCCTGAGATAATGGTCTGGAAGTTGAGAACAGAGTCATTGGGGCTCCTGGCTCCTTGCAGATCCAATCTAAGTGCTGTGGCACCAGGCTGCGTGCTCTGGATGAGTCCCTTCCCCTCTCTAGGCCTTAGACATGATTGTTGTCATGGTGAGAGCTGGGGAGGGTGTGGGAGGATGGAGATGTGCACATAGTATGTCCTCAGGAACTCGGCTGATGATGAAGCTGCCCCAGCTCGGGGTGAAGGCTGTGGGTGCCCTGTTTCCTTGGCCTTAGCCATGGGCAGGTGGGCCAGTACCTCGGGTAACTGTCAGGGACTCTGGGAGATCCTGGCCCTGCCTCATCCTGGCACTGAGGCCTGCAGTGATTTCCTCACTCATTCTTACAAAAGATCCCTGGAGGTCTCAGGACCGCACTAGCTCATGGTGACTTTATTTTTATCTGTCATTGTCTTCTGAGTGATTCCTTTGTCACATCCTATGTTCCTCCAATTAGAGTGTGAGCTCCCTAGGTCAAGAAGGGAAACAGAGGCTGGGTGTCCTGTCTCCCAAGTCCCAGTCCCAACCTCTCCCCTCGGCAACTGTGTGATAATGAGTAAGTTGATGAACCTCTCTGAGTCTCAGTTCTATCCACAAGATGGGGATAAGACCTGCTTTGCTTTCTTCTCTGGGCTCAAGTACACTAAAGAGGACTGAGACCAACTTTACCTGGAGCTCCTCAGCTGGGCCCAGTTTGGGAAACAGGTGAGCTGGGTGCAGCTACCGGCCTCAAGGGACTTGCACTTGTGGAGGAGGATGGAGCCACACTCTCGATGGGGGCTGTGGGGAGCCCTGAGGTTGGGGGAGAGTTTTCTAAGTGGGGGTATCAGGGAAGGCTTCCTAGAAGAACCATGAGCAGGACAGGTGGGCAAGGCCATGGTCAGGTGCGTGCAGGGCTATCAGGGATGCAAACTGGAACTGCAGCTTACAGAGCGTGCCAGCACCAGGGCTACACAATGTCACCCCAGATCAGCAAGCAGCCCACAGTGCAGCCTTGGCTCCATCCCCCTGGAGTGCACAGTGTGGTGGGGGAGACTGACGCTAATCACAAACTCACCAAGCAATGATACGCTTTACTGGGGATGGGGGTGGTGTGGGGAGAAGGAAAGTGCTGTTTTTAAGGGAACGGCAATTATCTCCTGAATGTTTCCTATGTGCCAGTCACTTTGTGCAGATTACCTTGGTTCATCCTGACTCAGGTGGACATTGTCAGTGTCCCACAGGAAACCAAGGACCAGAGAGGTAAAGTAAGTTGCCCAAGTTTGCACAGCAGGCAGGCAGCAGAGCTCCACTTGAACCCAGGCCATCTGGCTCCAGGATATCGCCTTACTATAACCACGGAACAATCCTGCCTCTCATGTGCCCACCACAGGCTGCTCTCTCTGGTATATCTGGCTCTCTCCCGTCCCCCTCTTCTTACCACCAGGATGCTGCAGCAGAACAGAGCTTGTTTCTGAGCAGCGCAGGACAGAGGCAGCGTGTTTGCAGGTGTTGCCGCAGACCTTTGCTAGATGGCACCCATCCCTCTCCCCAGACTCCAGGAAGAGCCTCAGTGCCTGGCAGGGAGTGGGAGAGGAGAGCGAAAGGACCAGAAAAAGCATTGAGGATTGGTAGGTCCCCAAGGAGGTACGCTGTCACTGCTTTCCTGCCTCCCTCACTCCCACCCACTTGGGGACTTTCAGGACAGAGAGAATCTGCATCTGCCCCTCCCCTGTTCACCCTACCTGGTGGGGTCCCCCAAGTTTCTCTGTGCCCAGCATCGCATGGGAGCAGAAGAAATGAGAGCAGTGTGGGTCATGGCAGGGGACTCAGGTCAGGCTGGTAATGATGCAACAGGGGCTGTGGGTGCAGAGATGGGACAGGAACAAGGATGTGCACCTGTGCTAGAGCTGGTTCAAGGATGCCAGGGAGCAGCCGACACTGAGGCATGGGAGTCTCAGCACACGAAATGCCAGGGAAAGCAGGAGGACCCTGAATGGCCTTCGATTACATTCCTGCCTCCCGGCAGAATAGGCACTTATAGTAGAACTTAAGTTCAGTGACACAAAAATACAGTCACTTTTTTCATGCCCTGATTGCAGCAACTCAGAATCACCATGAAGGAGACTTATGGGGCACCACGAATCTGACCTCAGTGGGGAAGTCAGGGAAAGCTTCCTGTAAGAAATGATGAGTGGCCTGAGTTCTGAAGGAAGAGTAGGAAATAAGAGGAATGGAAAGAATATCACAGACAGGAGGAACAGCATGTGCAAAGGCCCTGTGGCAGGCAGAGCTTGATGGGAGAAACAATGAGGTACTTCCTCCTGCTTTGTGCAAACTGCCTGCTTAATCCAGTTGGGAGCCAGGACTGCAGCCAGTACAGCTGCTGGTAATTAACATGGGGACCCAGGAGAGTGGGGCTCTCAGAACACCCCATCCTTGGTTTTCATCTGCTCAGACTGTGTTTTTGCCAACTCTGGGACTCCTGACAACTGCACAGACTCTGAATATGAGGAGCAGAGGAGGAGCCCTAGGCGACACCCTTATTGTCCTGCTGGGGAGACCAAGGACAGAGAAGACAAGCATTTGCCAAAGCCTACCAAGTCCACATGGGAACAACCACTGCAGAGCTGAGACCCTATCCTGCAGCGACAAGCCTCCTGCCTTCAGAGAAGAGAACAAGTTCTAGCTGTTCCCCAGCCCTACTCAGGCCTGAGAGGTTTCTAGTAGTCAGAGTCAGGAGGATACGATGATGGCCACCCTGGGTGGAGATGGGCCAGCCAGAACTCACAGCCACCCACTTGTGCTGGTCATAACCCCACCACTCCCGTGGTGGCCCCTTCAACAGCCAGGAGGGCCGAAAGGAACAGGCAGCCAAGCTCTGCCTGATGCTGGCTGCCCCGTCTGAACCCCCACCTATACCTGGAGCCCACGGTCCCTCTGAGGTTATGGGGGGACAGTGAAATGCTCAAGGTCAGCAGCAGGCAAGTAGCTCAGGAGCCCAGACCACCAGACTGGCTCCACCTGTGCTAGAAGAGCAAGCCCTTCCTTCTCCACCAGGGCCTCTGCCCTCCTGGCCCCAAGGAGCAGGTGGCCTATCCAAGGAGAGAGGCATAGATGGGGCGACACAAGCATCAGCCCCCTGGGCTTGCCGGGTAATTATGCATTAGGAGCTAATGTTAATAAAGGCTCCAGGAAAGGGGTTTTAATTCCAGATCTCACCACCAGATTATTGCACATGAGGGAAATATCAGAGCCCCAGACTGTCTCCATCCCTCGCCCTCCATCTCCAAGCAATCTGCTGCGTTTATTAATTCTGACAGAATTTTCCCAGGCTGGGGAGAAAAGGAGAGCAGGAGGGAAGTATGTTGGGGGTGGGGAGGTAAAGGGAGACGTGGGGCATGGCAATTTGGAGCAACCCTACCCGCCTGCACAACCGCAAGGCACCCCTGGGGCATGCAGCACACAGCTCTGCCCAGCCCCAGCTCCGCACTGCTGCCTCCAGAAATGGGACCCCTCCGGCAGCTTTTACTGTCTCTCCTTCGTGCTCCTCTCACTTCCCCCTCTTTCTCATCCCTTCCTCCTCTAAGAATCAGAGTCTGACTTTCCTTCCCACCTGAACCCCACCCCAGTGGCTCCAATTCCTTGAGTTACTTACAGTGATGCTGAGATTCACCTTCTAAGAATTTCTTCCTGACATAAACCAAGTAAAAGGAATATTGGAAAAAATATAAATATCCGTCAAAGGACATTTATTTTCTAAATTATAGTACAACCATGCACTGGAACACTCTATATGTAATGAAATGGAATAATCTATAAGGTATATTGTTGAGAGGAAAAAAATCAAGGTGCAGAACAACATGTAAAGTGTACTACATTTTGGGTAGAAATACACACACACACATGCACACACACCCACACATACACATTGATGTGCATGCATAGAATATGACCTAATTCCTTATAAAGATGCTGTGCAGACAAAAGGAGATAATGTTTATAAAATACTTGGTACGGTGTCTGTTACGTAGTAAATGCTCACTTAAAGCTTGCTGTTGTTATCACTTGATATCTGACTTTTAAGTTGCTTCCCACTCTACCTTGAAGGCTCTCTGGAAAGGACATTTGCGTGAATAACACTTGAGAAGAGGATGGGTTACAAATGAGAGGAAGCCAGCATAGGTTTTGGGGGGCAATAGGAGGCCATATGCTGGTAAAGCCACACAGGGGCTCTGACTGGACCCCTAGATGGTGCCCACCACTTCAGGAGCCTCAGGAGGTGACAAGGAAACTCAGACCCACAGCAGGAAGTTTTAGGAAGATGGAACTCAGTGTAGAAGAAGCAAGCACCATTACAGCTAATTTCCTGGGGAAGTGGTGATCTCACCATTACATCAGACATCCCAGCAGAGGTGGGCCACCACTTGCTTAGGCAGCTGAAGAGGAAATAGTTATGTAGCATGAAGATGCAGCCAATCTCTGTAACATGGTTCTAAAGGTCTGTGATCACGAGTGCAAGCTCTTAAGGTCTTCAGGAAAACCCCAGGGCATTTGCGGAAACGCAGATCCCCATACCCCCACTTACAGATGTTCTATTCGGCTGCGGTGGGGGCCCAGAAATCAGAATTTGTGGAAAAACAAAACAAAAACAAACAAACAAACAAAAAACTACACTAAGGCAATATGGTATTGGCAGAAAGATAAGACACGTAGAGTAATGGAACAGAATAGAGAGTTGAAAAATAGACCCACATAAATATAGCCAATTGATTTCTGACAAAGGTGTAAACGTGATTCCATTGAGAAGGGATAGTCTTTTCAACAAATGGTGCTGGAACAACTGAATATCCACACGGAAAAAATGAACCTCAACCTAAACCTCATAGCTTATACAAAAATTAACTCAAAGAGATCATAGATCTAAATGTAAAACATAGAACTCTAAAATGTTTACAAAAATAAAACATGGGAGAAAACATAGGTGATCTAGGGATAGCCAAAGAGCTCTTAGACACAATGCCCAAAGAGATGTCTAGAACAGCAAAAGTAGATAACTTGGATGGTATCAGAATTAAAGAGGCACTGTTAAAAGAATTGAAAGGCATACTACAGACTGAGAGAAATCACATACAGTACTTGCCAAAGGACCTATATCCAGAATATATTTAAAAAGCTCTAAAAACTCCACAGTAAGAAAATAAACAGACCAACTAAGAAATGGATGAAAGAATTGAACAGACACATCACTAAAAAGGACATGAGCCTGGCTGTATTAGTCAGGGTTCTCTAGAGGGACAGAACTAATGAAAAAAAATATATATACACACACACAGAGATATGAATATTATACATAATTATATATAATGAATATATATTCATATATATTGTATATATTAAGTGAAATATATATACATATTCATGGGAGTTTATTGTGTGTGAGTATTAACTCACACAATCACAAAGTCCCACAATAGGCCATCTGCAGGCTGAGGAGCAAGGAGAGCCAGTCCAAGTTCCAAAACTGAAGAAGCTGGAGTTCGATGTTCGAGGGCAGGAAGCATCCAGCACGGGAGAAAGATGTAGGCTGGGAGGCTAAGCCAGTCTCTCTTTTCACGTTTTTCTGCCTGCTTATATTGTAGCCATTCTGACAGCTGATTAGATCATGCCCACCCAGATTAAGGGTGGGTCTGCCTTCCCCAGCCCACTGACTCAAATGTTAATCTCCTTTGGCAACACCCTCGCAGACACACCCAGGATTAATGCTTTGTATCCTTCAATCCAATCAAGTTGACACTCAGTATTAACCATCACAAGTCCACCCTGTGTCAATTTGAACCCATACACATCTCCCTAGATCATACATAATCTTCAAAGAAAGACAATAATAAGGTCATAATTACCCCTAACATAATACAACTATCCTTTGTACAACCGGAAATGCACCAATCCCCAACCCAAATACCGTTACATAAAGTTGACGATACTTAAATGCCAATGTGAAGTCAATAAATCTTATGTCACATGATAAAGGAGAAAGGAAATAAAATGAAGATATTTTCTTAGTACAAGTGTATACATGCACAAACATGTTTTTAACAAAAGAAGGACAATTACAGTACCTGTTTCTGCAGCTGGTCACTTGGTTGTGGCTGGTATTGATGACTAACTTCTTCTATTCTGTATTCACTTTGCCTTTAGCAAGCACCTCAGCCGGTCTTGGTTTTTTGCCTGGTGGAGTGACGCAAACCTTCATTTCTGAAGAGTCTGGGTCTTTTGTAGTCCTGCCTGGATTGGGATGTTTTAGTTTCCTTTTGACCTTAATCACAGGGCATGGTAATACTAAGAGATGTCCTAATGGATCTCCTATATTCCATGCACACTCTTCCTTACCTCCGTTGTGGAGAAATAGACTGATTTCTACTTAATAGTCTGGATCAGTCACCCCAGCCAACACTATAACTCCCTTCTCAGCCTATTGACTTAAAGGTAGGAGGATCCCAAACTGTCCAGGTGGCAACCTTAACTTCCAGTTTAATGGAATCGTTGTTGTGTCTCTTGGTGGGAATGTTCCTCCCTCTGGAAATAAGACCTCCAGGCCAGCAAAACATAATGTCGTGGGAAGAGGAAGCTAACATTTTGCTAGTGGATCACTAGGGGTGATGGTGAGTGGTGCCACTTCCACTTCCACTCCTTGATTCCTGGACCCATGAATCCTGGCTATGGGAGAAACAGTACCATATATTGGATGCTGATTCAGAGCATACATCTCCTTCCAGAGAACTTTGCTCCAGCCCTGCAAAGTATTGTCACCTAGTTGGCATTGTAATTGTGACTTCAAAAGGCCATTCCACCATTCCATCCATCCAGGTGCTTCGGGATCATGGGGAACATGATAAGACCAGTGAATTCCATGAGCATGAGCCGGCTGCTGCACTTCTTTAGCCATAAAACCAATGCCTTGGTCAGAGGCAATGCTGTGTGGAATATCATGACGGTGGATAAGGCATTCCATGAGTCCACAGATGGTAGTCTTGGCAGAAGCACTGTGTGCAGGATAGGCAAACCCATATCCGGAGTAAGTGTCTATTCCAGTGAGGACAAACCTCTGCCCCTTCCATAATGGAAGAGGTCCAATATAATCAGCCTGCCACCAGGTAGCTGGCTGATCATTCCCAGGAATGGTGCCATATTGAAGGCTCAGTGTTGGTCTCTGCTGCTGGCAAATTGGGCGCTCAGCAGTGGCTTTAGCCAGGTCAGCTTTCATGAGTGGAAGTCCATGTTGCTGAGCCCATGCATAACCTCCATCCCTGTCACCATGGCCACTTTGTTCATGGGCCCATTGGCCGATGACAGCGGTGGCTGGGGAAAAAGGGCAAGTGGTGTCCACAGAACGGGTCATCCTATCCATCTGATTATTAAGTATTTCTCTACTGAGGTCACCTGCTGGTGAGCACTCACATGGGATACAAATATCTTCACAGTTTTTGACCACTCAGAGAGTCCATCCACTTACCTCTTCCCAAAATTTCTTCGTCTCCAATTTTCCAATCATGCTTCTTCCAAGTCCCTAGCCATCCAGCCAAATCATTGACTACAGCCCATGAATCAGTACATAATCACACATCTGGCCACTTCTCCTTCCATGCAAAGTGCACAGCCAGGTGCACTGCTCAAAGTTCTGCCCACTAGGAAGATTTTTCTTCATAGCTGTCCTTCAGGGATGTCCTGGAAAGGGGCTGTAGTGCTGCAGCTGTCCACTTTCAGGTGTACCTGCATATCATGAAGATCCACCTGTGAACCAGGCCCTAGTCTTCTCTTCCTCTGTCAACTGATCATAGGGAACTCCCCATGAGGCTATCAGTGCAGGCTGGGGGAAAGAAGGCAGGGTGGCAGGAATGGAGACCATGGCTATTTGAGCCACTTCTTCATGTAACTTACTTGTGCCTCAGGACCTGCTCGAGCCCAATCATGTATATACCACCTCCATTTGATGATAGAATGCTGCTGTGCATGACCCACTTTATGGCTAGATGGGTCAGAAAGCACCCAGTTCATGATAGGCAGTTCAGGTTGCATGGTGACTTGATGACCCATCGCCAAACGTTCAGTTTCCACCAAAGCCCAGTAACAGGCCAACAGCTGTCTCTAAAAAGGAGAATAGTTATCAGCAGAAGAAGGCAGGGCCTTGCTCCAAAATCCTAGAGGCCTCCACTTTGATTCATCTATGGGGGCCTGCCAAAGGCTCCAAACAGCATCCCTATCTGCCACACCTCAAGCACCATTGGATCTGCTGGGTCTTATGGCCCAAGTGGCAGAGCAGCTTGCACAGCAGCCTGGACCTATTGCAGAGCCTTCTCCCGTTCTGGACCTCAGTCAAAACTGGCAGCCTTTTGGGTCACTTGATAAATGGGCTAGGGGAACACACCCAATGAGGAATGTGTTGCCTCCAAAATCCAAATAGGCCCACTAGGCATTGTGCCTCTTTCTTGGTTGTAGGAGGGGTCGAACGTAGCAACTTACCCTTCACCTTAGAAAGAGTATCTCGACAGGCTCCACACCACTGGACCCCCAGAAATTTTACTTAGGTAGAAGTTCCCTGAATTTCAGTCAGATTTATTTCCCATCCTCTGGCACACAAATGTCTCACCAATAAGTCCAATGTGTTTGCTACTTCTTGCTGACTGGATCCAATCAGCATAATGTCATCAATGTAATGGACCAGTGTGAATCTTTCAGAAGTGAAAAGTGATCAAGGTCTCTCCAAAGAAGATTATGACACAAAGCTGGAGAGTTGATATACCCCTGAGGTAGGACAGTGAAGGTATATTGCTGGCCTCGCCAGCTGAAGACAAATTGCTTATGGTGGGCCTTATGGGCAGAAATGGAGAAAAAGGCATTTGCCAAGTCAATGGCTGCATATCAGGAGATGTGTTAAGTTTGCTGAGGCAATGAAACCACATCTGGTAAAGCAGCTGCAATTGGAGTCACCACTTGGTTAAGCTTATGATAATACACTGTCATTCTCCAAGATCCATCTGTCTTTTTCACAGGCCAAATGGGAGAGTTGAAAAGGGGTGTGGTGGGAATCACCACCCCTGTGTCTTTCAAATCCTTGATGGTGGCACTAATCTCCGCAATCCCTCCAGGGATTCGATATATATATATTTTTGATTTACTATTTTTCTAGGTAGAGGCAGCTCTAATGGCTTCCATTTGGCCTTTTCCACTGCAATAGCCCTCACCCTACCAGTCAGGGGGCCAATATGGGGGTTCTGCCAGCTGCTAAGTATGTCTATGCCAATTATGCATTCTGGCACTAAGGAAGTGACCATAGGATGAGTCCCAGAACCCACTGGACCCACTGTAAGTCAGACCTGAGCTAAAACTCCATTAATTACCTGACCTCTGTAAGCCCCTACTTTAACTGGAGGACCACAATGACGTTTTGGGTCCTTTGGAATCAACGTCAGCTCAGAGCCGGTGTCCAGTAGTCCGCAAAATGTCTGATCATTTCCCTTTCCCCAGTGCACAGTTACCCTGGTAAAAAGTCAGAATTCTCCTTGGGGAAGGATGGGAGAAAGATTCACTCCATAAATTGTTGGTAATGTAGTGGGGTCCTTCCTCAAGGAAACCTGGCCTCCCCTTCATTCAAGGGGTTCTGGGTCTGTAAACTGGCTCAAGTCTGGAAATTGATTGAGGGGCCATTATTCTCTCTTTTTATAATTCAAATTAGTCTTTTGTCCACTTGACCTAGAAGTTTTCTGTTTGTATAATTTAAGTAGGAATGCAGTAGGCTTCCTATCAATTTCACTTCTAGGAGCATGGTGATTAATTAGCCTATGCCAGAACCCTACACGAGTCAGACTATTCTGATTGCCACTTTGCCTCTGCTGTGCATTACAGTAGGTATGCCCACCTTGCCTTTGACAGTTGAGTGCTACCACTTGGCCCCTTCTATCTCAGAATCCAATTATTCCCATTGTATTTAAGGGCTATTTAACTGTAGCACACCTCCTCATGGGTCACATTCTCAGCCTCACTTCTAGGGGCCTGCAGGGACTTTAGTCTAGTTATAAGTCCAGAAGCCTTCCTCTGGGAGTGGCCCTGAGGAAAATCAACATTATCTTGCCTGGCAACTGCCGCTTTGTAGTTGAGTGACTGCTGTTCCCACCATTAGATCTGACATACAAGAGAAGAGCAATTATAGGGCTCTTCAAAGATGCAGGTGCTACCCTCACAAAACTATTTCACGAGGCATTGGTCGAGAGTATATCTTCTGGACCCTCCCAGCTGGGATGCGTAGGTATAAACTGACTAATCCACTCCACTATCCCAATCTCCCTAAGCCCTTGGATCCCTTTCTCTACATTAAACCAAGGGAGATTAGGCATTTCCAGCTCGCTCACAGTGGATCATCTTTTAATCCATATTTTCAGCTAACCAAGCAAATAAACTATTAGAACTTTTTTTTTAACCCCTTGAGCTACAACATTAAATGCAGAGTCCCTACTTAGTGGGCTCAAATCAATTAAATTCAGCCTGATCCAACTCTATGTTCCTTCTGCCATTATCCCACACCCTTAGTATTCATTCCCATGCCTGTCCTCCAGATTTCTGTTTATATAAATTAGAAAACTCAAGCAGTTCTTTTTAAGTGTAGCACACTTCCTCATGGGTCACACTCTCAACCTCATCTCTAGGGGCCCATGGGGACTTTAGTTATAAGTCCAGAAGCAAACATGGGTGTTCGGGATGGCCCTGAGGAGAAGCAACATTATTTTGCCTGGCAACTGCCTCAGGGGAGGCCATCAGTGTTGCCTTAGGCAGTGCAAGGTGTATCTCCTCAGACAAAGGTGGAAAGGCTGACAGCAGCATGGATTGGGGAGGGGATGTTGCCACTACTGGGGATGGGGAAACTGTTTCTTCTGGCAAAAAAGCTTCATCAGAGTTTATAAACTCAGTGTCCCCAGCTTCATCAGGGTCCTCCCACACATCCCCATTCCAAGTTGCAGGGTCCTATTCTTTTCCAGTCAATGCCCTCGCTTTAACAGTAGGCACCTGGCAAGACTGTGCATGCACCTTTTGTTGCAGGTCAGCCACTCTCATAGTAAGAGCTTATGTCTGTTTTTCCATAATGTCAGCTCTTTCCCTACAGGAGATAAGACTCTGAGTTGACAATCTTAGCAGATTTGTGGCTCAGTATCTGCTTCTGAAGCTGGGAGACAGAATCTCTGAGTTTATAATTTTTTTTCCATCACTTTGTCCACTGAACTTAGCTTCATTATGTTCCTTGGTTCCCCACATATGTCAAAGATATTATGTATGAGTCACTAAACTCCTTGCCTCTCAAAAGCAAGGAATTAGGAGTGTCAAATACTGTTTAAAGAGTTACTTTGCATAACTCTCTAAACAGTTCACACCAAGGACTATCAGTGTTCTCTATACTATTGGAAGTAGAGTCCTTAGCATTTGGGGTCTAATCATATGAAGCAGCCAACTCCAGGAGCCCCCAAACCAATGAAATAACTCCATCCTTAATGTTCTGTTTCTCTAGAACCCTCCTGGCACCAAAATCTGTATTACACAGATTATAAAATATAAAATATTATTTATAAAATATATATTATTTATATATAAATGTATTTATATAATATATACTTATATATAAATAATATATTTATATTTATATTATGTAAATATAAAGGGGAGTTTACTAAGTATTAACTCACAGGATCACAAGGTCCCACAATAGAACATCTGCAGGCTGAGGTGCAAGGAGAGCCAGTCCACATTCCAAAACCGAAGAACTTGGAGTCTGACGTTCGAGGGCAGGAAGCATCCAGCACGGAAGAAAGACGTAGGCTAGAAGGCTAGGCCAGTCTGTCTTTTCACATGTTTCTGCCTTCTTATATTCTAGCTGTGTTGGCAGCTGATTACATTGTGCCCACCCAGATTAAGGGTGAATCTGCCTTTCCCAGCCCACTGCCTCAAATGTTAATCTCCTTTGGGTAACACCCTCACAGACACACCCAAGATTAATACCTTCTATCCTTCCATCCAATCAAGCTGACGCTCAGTATTAACCCACACAGTGGCAATTAAGCGAATGAGAAAATGTTCAACATCTCTAGTCAATAAAGAAATACAAATAGCCATGCACAGTGGCTCATGCCTGTAATCCCAACACTTTGGGAGGCTGAGGGAGGCAGATTGTTTGAGCGTAGGAGTTCAAGACCAACCTTGGATACATAATGAGACCTCATCTCTACAAAAATAAAAAATTAGCCAGGCATGGTGGCGCATGCCTGTGGTCTCAGTTACTCAGGAGGCTGAGGTGGAGGGATTGCTCGAACCCAGAAGGTTGAGGCTGCAGTGAGCTGTTATCGTGCCACTGCATGTCTGCTTGGGCAACAGAGTAAGACCCTGTCTCAAACAAACAAACAAAAGAAGAAGAAGAAGAAATGCAAATTAATCTGCTGT
Source organism: Theropithecus gelada (assembly GCF_003255815.1). Lineage (NCBI taxonomy): Eukaryota > Metazoa > Chordata > Mammalia > Primates > Cercopithecidae > Theropithecus > Theropithecus gelada. Next base: position 62,967,268 of record NC_037677.1, on the reverse strand, counting down.
GGTTTGAATGTGTCCCCCTCCCCTCCAATTCATGTGCTGGAAACAATCCCCAGTGCAACCCTGTTGAGAGGTGATTAGGTCGTGGGGGCTCTGCCCTTATGAATGAACTAATGCTGTTATCCCAGGAGTGGGTTAGTTATTATGAGACTGGGTTTATTATAAAAAGTGAGTGTGATCACCTCTTGCTTTCTCTTGCATGTGTGCTCCTTTGCCCTTCCACCTTCCACATGGGATGACACAGCAAAAAGGCCCTCCTCAGATGCTGTCACCTTGATATTGGACTACTCAGGCTCCAGAACTAAAAAAGTTTGTGAGAAATAATTTTTTTTTTTTTTTTGAGACGGAGTCTCGCTCTGCCGCCCAGGCTGGAGTGCAGTGGCCAGATCTCGGCTCACTGCAAGCTCCGCCTCCCGGGTTTACGCCATTCTCCTGCCTCAGCCTCCCGAGTAGCGGGGACTACAGGCGCCCGCCACCTCGCCCGGCTAGTTTTTTTTTTTTTTTTTTGTATTTTTTAGTAGAGACGGGGTTTCACCGTGTCAGCCAGGATGGTCTCGATCTCCTGACCTCGTGATCCGCCCGTCTCGGCCTCCCAAAGTGCTGGGATTACAGGCTTGAGCCACCGCGCCCGGCCAGAGAAATAATTTTTTTTAATAAACCACCCAGTCTATGTTCTATGATAACAACATGAAATGGACAACATCTGTAAGAATGAGTAAAATAATTTTAAAAAACCACCATACCAAGTCCTGACAAGGATGTGGAGCAACTGGAATTCTTATACAATTCTAGTGAGAATACAAATAGTGCAGCCACTCCAGAAAACAGTTTGGCATGGTCTTATAAAGTGAAACGTACACCTACCACTTCACCAAGCAAGCCAACACTTGCGCCTTTGCCCTAGAGAAATGGAAACTTATGTTCACAGAAAAACCTGTATGTGAATATTGGTAGAAACTCTACTTCACAATTGCCCAAACTGGACTCAGTTCAAATATTCTGCAGTGGCTGAATGGACAAACAAACTGTGGTAGAGTCATGCGATAGAATACTAGTCAGCGATAAAAAGGACCAGGCTGCTCGAACTTCGTGCAGCAGCTTCTATGAATCTCAAAGGCTTACGCTGAGTGGAAGAAGCCACTATCACAAGGTTACCTTCTGCATGATTTTATCTACACTACCTTCTTGAAAAGCCGAGAGTATAGTGTTGGAGGGCAGATCAGTGGTTGCCATAGGGATGTGACTATAAAGGGATAGCATGAAGGGGTTTTGGGGAGTGATAGGACCGTTCTGTACCCTGATTGTGGATTGTGATGGTGGTTACACGAACCTATATATGTGAAAATTCACAAAACTGGTGATTATTTCTCAATGTATAGGTATATCAAATTATCAAGTTATAAAGCTTAAACATATGATGATTTTAATTGCCAATTATACCTTAATAAAGCTGGAAAAAATTTACAGAACTGCACACCAATTCTATGTATGATAATTTTAAAGTAGAATGAATTAAAAAAGAAAAAAACCTCTCAGCTGGTCCAAGCATCACAGTTTGATGGCTGCATTCCTGAGTCCAGTACTCACCTGTTGCTTAGCAACAAAGCTTGGGCCTTTCCACCAATCACACCTTGAGCTCCCAAATCAAAACAAAAGTTTCTTGAAGGTAGGGGCCAGGATTCTTGGGCCTCTGTGGCTCCATGGCTACTCTCAGATCCTCCCTCCTTTTCTTTTTTTTTTCTTCCTCCCTCCCTTGGTTCCTTCCATTCTTTCTTTCTTTCTTTCATTTATGGGAGCACTCCCCAGGAAGATGCTCAACCAGGAGCTCATCTTGTCTTCCAGGCCTGGGTCCCCTCCATATGACCTGGCAGGAAAGCAGTGGCTGGCTTGGACACAGCCACTGTGGGAGATAATAAATGTCTCTGAATCTTCTTGCTCAGTCGCCCCAGTGGAAAGATTGGAAGATCAAGGCTCAGAAGGATGCCCTGTTATTCTGGAAGTTAGTGGAAGGGTCAGGACTGGAAGCCAGCACCCTGACCTGAAACGTGAGACCATTCCCATCAGCACTCATAAGCAGGTTTGCTCCACTCCCCTGTCCCCCACCTCCAGGCTCCAGGATGCTATTTAGTGTTTTCCCCGTTGTTTAATAAGAGTCACTTTCTTGCAGATAGCTCCCCTAACTTCTCTTTGCCACCAATCACTTGTATGCTTCAGACCTACAGGGCTAGACAGTTGCACTGGGAGATCCCCCAAGATCTTCAAAACCAATTCACTCCAAACTGATCTCTTCTTTCCTTGAAATCACCTCCCCCTTCCCTGGTTCCCAGTTATTTCTGTTTCCTAAGTCAGAAACCTGAAGTCCACCTGGATTCCCCCCATCTCTCCCTCCACAGCCAGATCTGCTTCTGGAAACACTCTTGAATGCATCTTCTTTTTTGTGTCCTTTCAGCCACTGCTGAGGTCCAGTCCTCACTACCTCTGGGTGGTGCCCTGGACTCTGGCCTGTCCTCCACAGGACCACCAAAATATGATCTGGTGGCACCTCGCCCTGCAGGTGAACCCATCTGGACTCGCCCTTGCTTGGCGAGAAAACAGCCAATGTCTTTACTTCCGTCAGCCAGGCCTTTGCTGCCTGGCCCCAGCCTATAGCTCCAGCCTTGCCACCTACCCCACACTGCCTGGCTACTCCCGATGGAGCACTGTGCATGCAACTCCTTTCCTTCGGGATGCTCTCCTCATCCCTCACCCACCTGCTCTTGCCTGGCTAATCCCCAGGTAGTGGGCAGAATGCTGGGCTCCATACCTAATCCCTAGAACCTATGAATGGGGGAGAAAAAGTATTTGGAGGTGTAATTAAAATAAGATCTTCAGATAAAGACATCACTCTGTATTATCCAGGTGGGCCCTAAATTCAATAACAAGTGTCCTCGTAAGATGAGGCAGAGGGAGATTTGATAGAGATGGGGAGGAGGCAATATGACTTCAGAGGCAAGGGCTGGAGTGATGTGGCCACAAGCCAAGGACTGCCAGCCACCACTGGAAGAGTGGAGGAAGCTGGAAGAGTCAAGGAAGAATTCTGCCCCTGAGCCTCCAAGGGAGCACTGCCTTGCTGACACCTCAGTTTCAGACCTCTGGCTTCCAAAACCATGAGATAATAAACACCCATTGTTTGAAGCCACTGAGTTTGTGAACTAGTTACAGCAGCTACAGAAAACTACCATACTCAGGGTTGACCTTCTCTGTGACATGCTCCCAGGCCTCTTAGGGAGAGTTGCTCCTTCCTCTGTGGTTTCACTTGTCCCACTGGTAGGGGTGTCAGGAAGGGCTGAAAGCTATGGCTTCTAATCCAGGCTGTCACCAACAGGGAGAAGGAGCAAGTGTTCTCTGTGTGTGTGTTGTGGGGGAAGTAGTTTGCCCTGCCTGAACGAGCCAGGTGTTTGCATATCCTACTGGATATGTCTTCCCACTGGCCACGTGGGCACCGAGAGAGATGCATAGGAATGTGTGTAGCAGCAAGCAACAAACCATCCAATAGCTCCTAATAACAACCATTAGAAACAGCCCTTGTGTATTTTGAGGATGGGTAAATGATGGTGGTATAGCCACACACTGGAATACCATACGGCAGTGAAAAATGGAGTCATAACTGCATACAAGATGGAAAAAATCTACCAAATACAATGTGGGCAGAAAAGGTACTGTAGAAGAATACATGCAGTGATCTTGATATAAAGAATCAATGTGGGTGAGTGCAACATGATGGTTTAGGGGTATGGAAAGAAAGGCAAGGGAATGACAGGCCAAATTGGAGACCGTGGCCATCTCTGCAGGGCAGCTGGGCAGATCAGAAAGGGACCGTCTAAGCAGTGCTTGTCAAACGTTAATGGGCACGCATCACACAGAGGTCTGCTTAACATGCGATTCTCATTTGGTGAGCCTCAGGTAGGGCCTGAGAGTCTGTGTCTGCTACAGGCTTCCAGGTGAGGTTGAGCCTGTGGATCCAGACCACATTTTGGGTAGTGAGGATGAGCCAAGAGGCAGTGATGGCCCAGCCTGGGGATGCTTGACCCTTGCCGCACGTCGGAATCACTCCAGGAGCTTCTCAAAAGCACTGACGCCAGGTCAGCTGGAGACCAGTTATATGAGCAGCCCTGGGTGCAGAGTCCAGGTGTGGCTGTGTGGATAGCTCCCAGGGACTGCACAGTGCAGCAGGTGGAGGCCCCTACTCCAGTCTGGACCGGTGTTCATTTTCTCTTCGTCTTCTAGGCTTTTCGTGTGTACTATCTGTATTCCTTTGTAGGTATAAGGCTCACACAAAATATAAAATGTGTTAAAAAAAGAGTGCAAATTAAAAAAAAACAAAAAAAAACACAAAAAAAACAAGCCAGATCTATGGGGTCGGGGAGGAGAAAGAACAAGGAACTAAAAAGGATTCTTAGGCCAGGCACAATGGCTCATTCCTATAATTCCAACACTTTGGGCGGCTGAGGCAGGTGGATCACTTGAGCCCAGGAGTTCAAGACCAGCCTGGGCAACATGCTGAAACCTCATCTCTACAAAAAAATAAAAAATTAGCCAGTGTGGTGGCATGCACCTGCAGTCCCAGCTACTTGGGAGGCTGAGGCAGGAGGATCACGTGAGTCTGGGGAGCTTGAGGCTGCTGTGAGCTATGATGGCGCCACTACACTCCAGCCTAGGCAACAGAGCAAGACCCCATCTCAAATAATAAAAAATTAACAAGATTCTTAAAAACCGTTTTAGTCCACAGCAAAGAATCCTGTCGGCTGTTAGGCCTATTGGTCGGCACAGCCGGCAGCCATTGCGTTGTTGGCCAGTCAGCCCCCTATCTGTGATAGTCAGAGTCAGCCAGGCAACAGCACGGTAAGTTAAGCTGTGGGTCAGTCCAGCAACCAGCAAGTCAGTCTGAATCCCTGAGCAGTTCGTTCTTCCTGTTCCCAGTCAGCCAGGGCATCCACTTGTTAGGACGGTGGTTTTTGCTCTGTCCATCAACGTGTAGTCATTGTTGTCAGGTGTCGGTGAGTTACCACCACCCAATCCCACTGTCAACTGTGGTTGCGAGGGTTGGTGGGAAAGGCCCATGGGTGCATGGAGGGCTCAGTGGTCGGCATGTCAGCCGGTCAGCCAGTCAGGTCAGTCAGAATGGCAGTTGGTGAGAGAGTCAGTCAGCAATGAGTCAGCCAGCCAGCAGCCTGCCAGACAGACTTTCTCTACTTCAGCCAGCCTGTTGGTGAGACGGTCTTTAGTCAGGAAACCCCTGAGTCTGTCAGTCAGACCCCAGTCAGACAGATAACCTGTCAGGCCTGAGTCGTGTGAGACAGCCAGTTGGTCGGGCAGCCCCAGGCTGGCAGTTAGCTGCACCATCCATCAGTCAGTCACTGAACGGGCCAGTCACCACACCAGTGCCTCAGCCAATTGGGGAGACAGCCTTAGCCGGTGCCCAGGGCTCCGCTCAGACATGCTCTGCTGGCAGTCCCTGCGTGGTTGGTCTGGCCGTCTATCTGTCTGTCTGTCATGCAGGTAGCTGTGAGTCAGGCAGCACCCCAGCCAGCCAGGCAGCTGCAGGACGAGCTCACCCTCCCCACACTGAGCCGGTTCATTAACAACCCTGCAGACTGGGGAGAACTCCAAGACCCTGTTCAACAGCAGTGAGGCTCTGTTACTATTATTAGCGAAGAGCGCTCCAGAGGTTCCGGAAAGTGGAAAAGGCCATCAATAGCCCTGCCCTGCTTCCCCCTCCACACCTCTCTCTCCATTAATGAGGTTCCTGCCACAGAGAAGGGGCGCTTCCCGGAGGCCGGAATTGGAGGAGGGGGCAGAGGGTGGGGGAGTGGTTCCACTCAGCCCTGCTGCCATCCCCATGGGGGCTGGGTGGGAGTGGAGCCCGAAAAGGAGACCCTTCTCCCTGGCCTGGCCCTGCCCACCTTCAGGGTCTGTGTCCCCCTCTGAGCTGCCATCTCTGAACAAGCCAGGTGGCGGGTGTGCAGCTAAGGTCCACACAGGGTACAGGGATTTTATGTCAGCTCTTGTGTTTATCTGCTGTGACTCAAAAAGAAAGGAGAAAACACAGTTGCAGAGTCTACTTTTCGGTTCATGGAAGTTCCCGTCTGTGATTTTATTTCAGATCACAGCCGTCCTGAAAGGTAGCAGCATCCCGCTACAGGCACTGAGGTTCGGAAAGAGAAGCGTTTGCCAGAGGTGGATTCCATCCAGGTGCGCATGACTCCAGCGTGCATAGCTTCTCCTTACTGGGCTGTCTCTCCGGTGCTGGCAGAGGGCTTTCAATTTCCAGCTGCACTCTCCCCTTCTTTTCCATGGGGCTGGAGAGGACATTTCTGAGGTCTCTCATGCTGTAATATTCTCTGCTGGACGTATGTTCTGTTATGAACTTGCTGTTGGGACCCGCTATGCCTGGGGCCAGACCAGAAGCGGAGGTAGGGGCTGGAGAGCAGCGCTCCTTGGCCTTGGGTCTGGGGTAATGGGCCCACTCTTTTATAAGCTTCTGGACGTACGGAGCTGAAGGGAGCCTGATGCTTACTTGGTCTGCATCCAGTCTCATCAGAAGCAGAATCTTTCCAACAACCATGCAGTCAGCACCTACCTGTGCTTATACATTCCCAGTGACAGGGAGCTCACTACCTCTCCAAGGAGCCTTTTCTATTGTGGGGCAGCCTCGGCCCTTGTAAAGTCACTCCACATCGTAGGCCCTCACCTTTAGGTCTCAGTCCTGCATTTTGGTGCCACCCAGATTAAGCCTCATGCTTCTTAAGAGAGCTGTCCTCCTATTCAGACTTAGGGAAAGACAACGGGATTTCCTGTTTCTCAGTTGTTTCAGTTGCGTGCAAGGGAAAAGACAGAATGCTGGAGAAGAGTGGAAAGAGCAAGGCTCTTGGGTCAATGTGGTAGACTGCTGGCACTGGTGGCTTCAGTTTAGCACGCCTTGCTGTATCTATGGCTCTAAGTAGCGCCCTCCAACATTGACTTACTCTCGGCAGTGGGATAGTAGCAAACTTGATGTAAGCAGAGACTTGTAAAGATGCCTGGTTTTTCCCATGGTCTCTCCTGGACCCCGGCCACCTCCGTGAGAACAAGCCCGGGACAGCCTGCTCGAGGGATGCGAGAGACACGTGGAGAAGAGCTCATCATGTTCCAGCCAAAGTCATCCTACAGCAGCCAGCACCAGCTCATCCTTCAGCTCACCACAGACACCTGAGAGATTCCAACCCATGTTAACTGAGGCTGGTTTAGATTAGCCAAACTGCCTAGCTGACCCAGAGACTCATGAGAAACAACAGTTGTTATTTTCAGTGACTAAATTTGGGAGCAGTTCGTTACACAGCAATAGCTCACTAAGAAAGACACTCAAAACTCTCCAAGGATCAGCCTTGCTTCCGCTTTTCCTAGCAGTGTGACTTCAAGTAAACCATAGAAGCTCTGGAAGTCTCAGTGTTCTCATCTGTTAAGTGGGGCTACTAAATCCTGCTCTTCCTCCTTCAAAGGAGGCAGTCAAAAGAGTAATAGGTAGGGAAGTACATTGCTCACTAGGTGGAGCATAAAAAGGGGCCGGGCTCAGGAAGGTCCTGGGATTGGCTCAAGGGCGGGTGTCCCTGCAGCTGCATGTCAGGGCTCTGCTAAGCAGAGGGCAGTGCAGTATATTAACCCAGCTCACCTCGCTGTCCAGAAGCAAGCCTGGCAGGCTGAGTGATGGGGTCAACTGCAGACTTATTTACAGACACAGCCCTTTTGCCTTCTCTTCCTCTGTAGGCCCTACTGGCAGCATACAAATGAGAATCAATAGGCCAGTTATTAAACCGTAAATATCCCTCCCCTCAGGCTCTTGGGCCAAGAGCTCTGAGCCTCTCAGCTGAGAGGGGTGCCGAGGGTGCCTCACATGCAGTCTGCCTTATACCCCAGCCCAGCCCACCACCCCAGAACAGAGGAGAGACTGCCACTACCTTTCTGGGTAGAGAGGAGGCCTGATTCATGCAGAACCAAATTAAAGGAGCCCTCAAACCACCATGCAACATCTATTGTTTAGGAAGGGAGGAGAGCCACGTGAGTATGGCACAAACCCTTTACCTACCTAGGCTGAAACTCAGAATGCTTGAGTCAGAAGGGGGCTGAGAAGTCCATCCATGCTCCTGCATATTCTGTGGATGCAGAGACAATTCAGGGGCCCAAAGAGGGGGCGACTCATCCGAGAAGATACGCCCAGAAAGTGACAGAATCCAGACTCAAACACAGATGTATGGCCTATGAACTGTGCCATCATCTAAGACAGAAGAGGAATTATGGTGCACAAGTAGGGAAGGGACATAGAGGGTGAGGCAGTTAATAAGGTCCAGGGAGACAGGACTAGCAATGAAGCCAGGGAAAAGAAAGCTGCTTAAAGGAGCTAGGGGGAGATGAAGGGAGGGAAAGAGAGTGTTAGGTGAGCAGGGGCTGGTGAACTGGGAAGTCTGGTAGTTTGGTACAAGAGAGGAGAATATAAAGACACACACACACGCACAGCAGACAGGGGGAACTGGTAGGCTTCCTGCATTCCTTAATTGTGGACATCATGGAGGCTGCATTTAAGCTGGGCCGTGGAGGATGAGTAATTTGAGCTGGGCCATGGGGAATAAGTAGGATCTATGCTCACTTAACCCTCTCTATATATGGAGCAGAAAGGAATGAAGGGCAATCCAGGAGGAAGGGCCAGAATAAGCAAAGTCATCCATGGTGGTAGCGATGATAATGATGATGATGATGTTGATGGCAATGATGGTGGTGGTAATGAAGATGATAATAATGATGATGGTGGTGGCGATAATGATGGTAATGGTGATTAAGATGATGATAATGATGGTGATGATACTGATGGTGGTGATGGTGGTGGTGATGATGAGAGTGGGGATGATGGTGCTGATGAAGATGATAATAATGATGAAGATGATGGTGATGGTGAAAATGATAATGATGGTGATGATGGTGATGGTGATGATGATGGTGATGGTGATTATGGTGATGATAATGATGGTGATGATAATAATGGTGATGGTGGTAGCTATCACTTTTTTTTTGAGACAGAATCTCGCTCTGTCACCCAGGCTGGAGTGCAATGACGTGATCTCGGCTCACTGCAACCTCTGCCTTCCAGGTTCAAGCGATTCTCATGCCTCAGTCTCCCGAGTAGCTGGGATTACAGGCACCTGCCATCATGCCCAGCTAATTTTTGTATTTTTGTAGAGACGGGGTTTCACCATGTTGGTCAGGCTGGTCTTGAACTCCTGACATCAGGTGATCTGTCCGCCGTGGCCTCCCAAAATGCTGGGATTGTAGGCGTTAGCCACTGCACCTGGCCAGTAGCTGTCACTTTCTAAAGGACTTTCTGTGCACCATGAGCTGTGCCAGGGCATTTTACATCCTCCACATTATTAAGTTCACATAACAACTCTATTGGGCACCAGGGTCAGTGTAGGCCCAGAGCTGCCAGGCGCTTTCCATCTATGTAAAGGAGAGTGGCAGGTGACTGACAGGAGGTGGCCAACTCTTGGGGGAGTCTTGACCACCTGGCTAAGGCACTGGGACTCCATCCTAAGGGCAAGGAGGAGCTGTCGAAGGTTTTTGAGCAAGACATTGTCTAATCAGAACTGTTGCCCACCTATTATATTACCAGACCCTCAGTCAGGGCTGGGGGAACTCAGAGGGGCAAGATCTCTGTGAACTAGGGCTTCCTAGAGGAGGTAGCCTTTTCTGGGTTCAGAGTTTCCCCACCTGAGTGTGGTTCCTTTTGTCAGCTCTGGCCCTGCCAAGAGCCCTTAGCCTTTCTTCCAGGCTGCTCTGTAGCACCGAGTGCCTTGGATTCATTTCTGGCGAGAGAGGTTGTTTCCCAGACTCCTATGCTGAGTTCACGTGAAGGCATCTAGCCAACTACCTGGGAGCTGCCACCCACTCCAGGGACACAGCAGAGGGTGGAGCATGACAAGAAGTCCCTTCCCATCTCCCCAGGCCTGGGGGAGGCCCAGATTCCCAGGGGCAGCAGCGCCTCCCCCTGGCTCCACGTTAGAGTCACCTGGGGGCCTTTCAGATAACACATGCCAAAGACCTACCTCCACCTGCTGAACTGAATGCTGACCCCTGTGAGTGGGGCCCGGACACGGATATATAGATATACACTTGATGTCCTGCTGACTCACTCGGAGAGCTAGGGTTAGAAATCACTGGGAATTGCACCCCAGGCCGACCCTGGATCCCATTTGCTCATAGGTGATCTCAGAAGTGCTTCTCTGTCTAAAGGACAGCTGGCATGGGCTGGACAGGGCTGGTTCAGCTTTGCCTATGGTGGCCCTATAGGAAGGCATCCTTTACTTCCTAGTGTTGACAGCTCTTGCTACCCTGAGCATCCTTGTTGTGAACAAGTCTCTGAGGCTGGGCTAAGCTCTGGGCTGGGAAAGCCCGTGAGCAGGATGGGCAGAAGGTCCCTTCCCAGCCAACCCCCTGCCCCCTGCCCACAGAGCCTCCCGAGTATCCCAGGGGCAATGGCTGATACCCCTCTGCGCCCACATCCTTGGCTGCTCAGTGGTTCAGGTCCCTGGCACCATTTGGCTTGTATTCCAGGAGTTTATGCTTCTCCTGCTCCCTGAGGACAGCAGCTGAGTCTTCTGTGTGTGAGACAGACGGGGAAGAGCAGAGAGTGTCGGGACCACAACCCAGGGACTGGACAGCCGGGTTCAAGCCAGGTTCTGCTTTCTACTAGCTGCGTGACTGCGAGCAACTTCTCTGGGTCTCAGTTTTCTTGCTGGTGAAACAGATGATTATAATGATAAAACTCCTCCCCCATGAGGGTGCTGAGAGGCGTGGAGGGGGTGATTCTCGACAGTTGCTCAGCAGCGTGGCTGGCACAGGGCAAGCGCTCAGGGTGAGCTAGTATTTTTCTCTGCATCTTGCCCATGGCCTTTCTGCACATGGATGCTTGCCAAAGGTGGGCTGCAGTGAATAGGAGTGAACACTAGGATGTTTTTCCCGCCCCAGATCTGAGCTCTTCTTCTGTATTTGGAGGTTATTCCATGCCTATCTGCTGCTATAGAAAATCCCGGCTCCTTGCTTTCCCAGCCTCCCTTACAGCACAGTTGCAGACCCATTCCCTGAGATCTGCCTGTGGAGTGGGCCACGATGCACACCAGCGGGACCCTGGAAAAGCCGTTCTGGTGGTAGGCAGCAGAACAGCTCCCCGAGCCTCCAGGGCAGCATAGCAGTGGGCAGCACGTGCAGGTCCCATGGCCCTGGAGGCAGAGCAGGAGGTGGCTCCCCCTGGAGGCTGGCAATGTCCTTAGACTGGTTTAGTGGCATGGCTGCTTGGCCTTCGGTCTGGCCACGGTGCTTTCCAGCCCTTTCCAGTGATTCTGTGAGTCCCTGGATTCCGTTCAGTACATCCTATTTCTGCTCAATCGGTGTTGATTGCTTCTGCCTGCATCTAGGACTCTACATTAGTCAGAGGAGGGTGGAGCCTCTATTGTACCCATTGCCGGACTCAGACACTGGTGAGATCCTGCACCAGGCCCTGCAGGCTCATCTGTGGCTGAGGGGAGCCAGAGCCAGGACACACACTGCTGATGGTGTGAGCACCGCATCTGTGGCCACCCTGCACTTCCACCAGAGGACCCCAGTGGAGGCCACTCCAGAGCACTGGCCATGGCCCCCCCAGAACACTGGCCACAGCCCCCAGAGGGGTCAGGCACAAACTCCGACATAAGGGGGTCACTTGTGATAAAAAATGCCCTGAATCCAGGAAGGGGCTGTAGCTCACAACCACCAGCAGACAGAGAGACCTTGGGAAAGGCAGCTGGCCTAGGAGTAGAATTCCTGCCTAACTCCAGCCTGAGCAAGGGCCGTGTTATCACAGAACAGTGATGAGAGCCTCTGGTGTTTACACTCAGCTGTACCTTTTCCCCTCCTTTTCTCATTTCTGCCCATCCTACAGAGGGGAAATGGGAGCTCAGAGGCTCACACCGGCTTTCCCAAGGTCCCATAGCAATGAGAAGTAGAGACCAGTCCCAATCCAGGTGTTTAATGTCAAGGCTGAAAGGAATGTCTGAGGACACTGAGGCCCAGGACAGGGGTGGCCAATGAAACCTATCAAAGGAACTCAGATTTTGAACTTTCATTAAAAATGAACAAAAGACCCCCTGAAATACTCTCTTATGACTTTGGAATGGGGCACCCTGCCATGGGAGAGAGTGAGCTCCCTGTTGGTGGAGGTGTGTGAGGAAAGGTGGAAGAGGTGGGAACCACTGGGTGAGGATGCACTGAGGGGCAAGGATTTCTACCGACTACAGGGTCTGCCATCTCCTGGGGGCCAGTGGGTCTCTATAAATGGAGCTGAGGGCTTCCTGAAAAATGCCTGTCTTGTTGCAATCTCTGTTGTCCCTCTGCTTTGAGCATTTGGCCAAGAGGACAGAGATCCACATAAAGTGGCCTGATTTTAAATGGGGTGTCTTGAGCTGCCTCGAAAGGTAGAGAAGAGCCCCAGAGTCATAAAGAATCCTGCCCCCAACACAGTCCTGCGCCTCTACACACGTGCATACTCTAGCTTCCCGATGGAGAAACTGAGGTGCAGAGAGGGGAAGCAAGGGGACCCAAGGCAGCTGGAAGTGGAATGGGATGAAAACCCAAGTCTTTGACACTTAGTCAAAGACGGTGGTTCTCGGAGTGGGGTCCCCCACCAGCAGCCTCAGCAAGCCCTGGAAACTTGTTGGAATGTAACTTCTCAGGGCCCACTGACTCTGAAACTCTGGGGACAGGGCCCATAGTCTGGGTTCCATCGAGTCCTCTGGGGGATTCTGATGTGCGCTAAAGCCAAGAACCATCGACCAGAGTGCTTTTGTGTTTCAGCATTCACTGACTGGAGGCCCATGAATGAGGCCCTTCCTGAGATGTGCCTGGCGATACCCTGCTTTCTAAGCCATAAGAGGAAACGTGACCCCTCCTGGCTTATAGGCTACACATGTTTTATCTCAATGAGGTTGACATCCCCAAGCTCAGATATGTGGAATGACCTGGCAAGGTCACACGGCAGTGTGGTAGTTTCTCTGGCATTGGAACTCACAGCTTCCAAGTTTTCAGCCTGTGGTCAAGTGGATCTTTTGGACCTGATTCCCCCTACCCCAGTCCACCTGACATCGTAGGGCCCTCATCCCAACCTGAACCATGCAGAAGACCCTGCAGAAGGCCATAAACCATGCAGAAGGCCACAGCACTCCCTGCCCTAGCCAGCAACAGGCTTTTCTCCAGGAGCCCTGGCTGCTCCGGGCAGTGGGGGCTGGATTGGTTTATTTATTGCTATCATTAATTAGTTTTGTTGGGGATAAAAGACAGGTCCCTGGAGAAGCCCAGTGCATTAGAGCCCATTATTCCATCATTGCTCTGGACTTGCCGGCAAGAAGCGCAGCCCCTCTTTGCTGTCAGCGTCGCACAATTAATTAGCCTGCAGGCCGAGCGGCAGCTCTCACACACCCGCTGGGTGGAGAGGGCTCTGTTCTAGCATCTAGTGTCCTCTAGAGCTTTTTTGCCTCAATTCTAACTGGGGGAGATGTTGGGAAGATCCTCCTGAGGAGGGGCACTGCAATAGCTGGGTGTAGAAGGAAGGTGGGGATTCCTGGCCAGGTGGAACCCTTATCCTAATGATACTATTATTGAGTGCATTCTATGATGTGTCAGACACTGGGCTAAGTGCTTAGAGCACATATTTAATTCTCACAAATGTCCCGTGGGGCACGTTTTTATTTGCCAGATGAAGAAATTGAGGCTCTGCTAGGGGGATTGGCTTATCCAAGAACCACAGCACAAAATGGTAGAGTAGAACTTCAACCCGGGTCTGTGTGGCTCCCAAGTTTGGGCTGAATTTTAATAAAGGGGCTGTTTAGTGTGGCTCTGGAAGCTGGGGGCCTGGCCCCACAAGAAAGGAAGGACGGTAAGTTGGGCAGGAGGCCTGGAGTAAAGCAGAGAGGATGGGTATGGGATGAGGTCAAAGGGGCCTTTGCTGAACGTGGAATCAGAAGCCATGAGTTTGAGGCCACTTATGAACTAAGTGACTTTGGGCAAGTACTCAGTTTCCCTTTCAGTGGGAAGATTGGGTCCTATGATGTGGGTTCTTCTCAAGAGAGACTATATAGCCTAGTGGTCCTGGAAAGGTGATCTTTAGGGCGTTAATCTTTCTGAGCCTCAGTTTCCTCATCTGAGAAACGGGGATAGTAATAATACCCTATGGGGTTCATGTGAGGATTAAATGAAATTATATATGAAAGGGCTGAGCACAGCGTCTGACATTTAGGAAGGGCTTGATAAATGTTGATGATGAGGAGGAGGAGGATTTGAAAGGAGTTAGTTTCAGGCCAGCTTTGCCACGAGTCCTGATCAAGTTACTCCATTATAGTTGTGTGCCACATAATGACATTTCAGTCAATGACAAACCGCATATTTGATGGTGGTCCTGTAAGATGATAATGGAACTGAAAACTTCCTATTGCCTAGTGATGTTGTAGCATCGCAGCTAAATGCATTACCTTTTCTATGTTTAGATATACAATTTTTTTTTTTTTTTTTTTTTTGAGACGGAGTCTTGCTCTGTAGCCCAGGCTGGAGTGCAGTGGCACGATCTCGGCTCACTGCTCACTGCAAGCTCCAACTCCCGGGTTCATGCCCTTCTCCTGCCTCAGCCTTCCGAGTAGCTGGGACTACAGGTGCTGGCCACCACGCCTGGCTAATTTTTTTTTTTTTTTTGTATTTTTAGTGGAGACGGGGTTTCACTGTGTTAACCAGGATGGTGTCAATCTCCTAACCTCGTGGTCTACCCATCTCAGCCTCCCAAAGTGCTGGGATTACAGGTGAGAGCCACCGCGCCCGGCCTAGATATACCAATTCTTCCCATTGTGTTACCATTGCTTGCAGTATTCCATACAGTGATTTGCTGCACAGGTTTGTAGCCTGGACGCAATATGGTATAGCTTAGGTGTGTAGGAGAGTGTGCCATCTAGGTTTGTGCAAGTCCACTCTATGATGTTCACACAATGACGAAATCACCTAATGACGCATTTCTTAGAATGTATTTCCACCATTAAGTGACATCTGACTGTCATTACAGAATCGCTGTGCTGTGGATTCGTCGCAACTGATGACCTTGGCAGGGAAAGCATGGCTAGGGTTCCAGAATGGCCCTTCTGTTTGTCAAGGCTTGGATTCTAGGCCTGGTTAAACTTCCCTTTTGCTGTGTAACCTCGGGCAAGTTGCCCAGCCCACCTTCTCCTCTCTAGGCCTTGGTCTTCCCATCTGTAACAACAGTAGATTGGCCAAGGTCAGACAGGGACACTGCCCCTCCCTGTCCCTGCCACATGGGTGGGAGTTGCTTCTCCTGAAGGCCATCCCTACCCCTCAACATGGCTGACTCAGCCTTTGCCCAGTGGTAGGGGCCAGGCTGCCTGCCGGAGGGTGCTAAGAAGTTAATTAAACCCTCCAGAAGCCATTTGTTAACAAGGGAGCGATGGTATATTCAATACCAGCCAAAGGTTGGTGCAAAGTAATGAGTCTTTCTTTAGCTGTGAATAATGTGTTCCCTCCCCTCGGCAACCCCCCAGCTCTGAAGGATGGTCCTGGGGAAGCCATGGCTCATCTTAATGGCCTGGGCACTGCAGAGCCTAGCAAGCCGGTCTCACCAGCAATCATCACTTCCCATCAGAGAAACTTGGCTTCTCTCTGTGTCTGTCTTACTCATGGTCTCTAACTATTCTCCAGATGATCTCCCTCTCCCTCCCTCTACATGCGTTTGTTTCTTTCTCTCTCCCCCATCCTCCAAGGAAAAGTTGCAGGCCACTATGTCACATGCCTGCACCGCTCATATTGTATGTGGGAGTCAACAGCCCTGCTGGGCAGCAGGTTTAGACACAGTTTGGAAATTCAGGGGAGGAAGGAGAGGCAAAAGCCTGTATACCACTGGCCCCAGGGGGAGGCAAATGACCAAGAGACTGCTCATGGGCAGCTTGGGCCATTCCATGCTAGCTCCCTCTATGTGCCCGCCCTGCAGAGGGCAACTTGCCTCAGGCACTAAGACATGTGTCTGAAGGAGGGTCCCAGTCAGGCACCCAGGCACTCGCACCTGGTTTGGGGCCCAGCGTGGAGTGACTATGGCTGTTCCCTCTGTTTTCTGAGCTTTATTTCTCCCCCAGCTGCTTCTATAGAAGATAGGGCTGGTTCTGGCTCTGCTACCCACGTGGGCCCTGGGGACAAAGGTCTTGACAGGGTCCTTTGAGAGGGGGAGACTGCACCCAGCTCAGTGACCAGCACGTCCCTCGTCTTGTGCACCTGCACCCATAAGCACCTCCTCTGGGCAGCTGCCAGGAGGGGTCCTCTGATGCCGATGCCCATCCGGGCTGCCATCCATCTGTCTGCCAATCTCTCCATGGGTACCCCTTGCTCAATACCATTTTCTGGCTTTCACAGGCAGTTTCAGTCCACTCCCTCTGACTTGTACCTGGGGGAGCCTGGTCACAGCTGAAAAATAGGGAGCCCTGAGGCCTCCCTTCAACAGGTGGGCTGTGGCTTTGTCCCCCTTTGTGATAGCACTAAAAGAACCCACGCAGGGGAGGGAAGGGGCCCATGGCCTAGCAGGTGTCTGTCACCCTCCTGGCAGCCAGCATGGGGGAAGAGGTGGGAGGGGCGGGGCGGCAGTCATTCACTCACCGAGCTAGGGACAAGGCACCTTGATTAGGCCCTCAAGATAATCGCCGCACACCTGGACTGGCACCCCAGAGGCCCCCACCTCACAGCCACCCCTTTGTCTGCCTGGGGAGTCTCTGGCTCCAAAGCCCGAGGATGCGGCTGATAGGCTGGGCTGAAAGCCAGGCGCTGAAACCCAAGAGCCAAGAGGTGGTGGGGAGGGCTTTGGGGAAGGAGGGCTCCTAGAGCTGAGGGAAGGCCCAGGTCCCTCTTCCCTAGGTCCCACAGTGAACAGGGTGTCGGGAACAGAGGACCTAGGTGGGGACAGGAGGGAGAATGGCTAAGATGTGTGCTGTGTGAGTGTGTGTGCAGCGTATGCATAGATGTTGACACAAGGGGACACAGACAAACGGACAGTGGGATGGCTCCCCTCAGTCACCTCAGCCGTCACCTGCTGCCCTGGCCATGGTTCCCACCTCTCTCCTCTGGCTAAGGGAGCAGCCTGGCCCTCCAGGCGGGTAGGACAAATGTTCCAGGGGGTGGACAATCCTCAAGCAATGAGGAATAAGAAGGGGCAGGCAAATACTGGGCATTCTTGGTAAATGCCCACAGAAAGATTGGCAGACAGATGGATGGCGGCCCGGATGGGCAGTGGCCTCAGGCAGACCCCACCTGGCAGCTGCCCAGAGGAGGTGCTCATGGGCACAGGTACACAGGACGAGGGCAGTGGTGGCCACTGAGCTGGGTGCAGCGTCTCCTCCCAAAGGACCCTGTAAAGATTTCCTTTGTCCCCAGAGCCCACGTGGGAAGGTAACTACTAAGATCCTCTATACAGGGGAGTGGTTTTAAGGTGTGTCCTATTCAGTCTTGCAGAATATTCCAAGTAGGATTGCGCTCTGGTTGCCCCCAGCAGGAATGCACTGGTGAACACGCCCTTATTGCCTTTCCCTCCATCCCTGATGTCTCACTTCCCCAGCGAGTCTCCTGGGATCCCCTCTCAAACCGCTTGAACCCAAATTTCTTGTCCCAGGCTGCTTATACAGATACCCAAATTAAGACAGGGTGGCATCTGAGGCTGGGTCGGGTCTGCTGGTGTGCCCTACATGGGGGAATGGTGGGGAAGGACTGAGAAACAGCCTCTCAGAAGCTGCCCAGCTGCACAGGTTTCCTAAGCAAAGAGGGCCCCAGCCTGTACCAACTCCCCTCCCAGCAGCAGGGTGGGCAGGATAAGCCCGCATCCTCCTGGGCACATGCCTGGAGCCCATATTAAAGCATACCTACACTGATCTAGGGACTGGTCGTGGGGGTCATGGGGCATATGTGAGTGTGACAGCTGTGGGTAGGCAGGTGTGTCTGTATATATGTATGGGGAGGATACACATGACCGTGTGTGTGTGTGTGTGTGTGTGTGTGTGAGTGTATACGTGTGTGTCCATGTAAATTCGAGGGGCTTCTGACTTGGAGAGTTTGGCCAACTGGCCCTGCCCCACAGGCTGCCTGCAGACCCCCGAGCTGGCCAGCATAGGAAAGGGCAAGTGGAGGCTGGAGCTGGGCCATACTCAGGGCAGAGGGCAGGACCGCTCTGGCCTCCTGGGGACCAAGCAGGGCCCTAGGAGTGGGGACATGAATATGGGTGTTGCAGAGTGCTCTATGCCATCACATGACTCCCTGCACTGCCCCAGGCGGGGTTCAGTGTGGGGCAGGCTGCACTGGGGTATATTTAACATCCTGTTGATTGGGAATGGCATGTCTCACGCGGCCCCAGGCCTAGGAGCTGCAGAACCAGGTTGCTAGGAGAAGTGTAATTTCCGTCCCTGCCTGCTCCCTTTCATGTCCGCCCCCCCGCCCCTTGTCTATGTCACTCAGCTGCACGGAAAGCCCTGATTTCTCTCTAAAAATGAAACATGAGCTTGGCTGTGTGTTGGTACTGGTGGGGCTGAGGGGCATGTTTTCTGCCCATGACAAGGGCTAAGAAGTGGCCAGCTTTTTCCAGAGTGAGTGGTCATCCCCAGGGGCCAGGCTCAGGAGAGACCCCAGCCTCCTTGGGGTTCACTCCCTTATCCTGGGGAGCACCAGGTTTAAAATGCAACTATCCACTTGTGTAAGGGCCTTGGAGGTCAGTTAGGCCTAGCCCTTGCGACTCACATGGGGAAGGAGAGTCTCAGAGAGGGAAAACTACTTATCCAGGGTCACACAGGAAAGCAGGCAAGAGCCAGGATTAGAACTGGAGTTCTTGGATCCTGGATTTGCTCAGTACTGCCTGCTCCGCAGGGGGAATCTCACTCTTCTCTGGCTCACGTGGCCTACCACTCAGATTTTCCTACACTGACCAGGAGCCACATGGAGGGGCAAGCTCCTTGCTGTGAGTGGGCCCAGGGGTCCAACGTAGCTCGAAGGAGTGGCTCCAACCCATCATCCCAGCCGATCCTGCAAACATTGTCGGAACCAGTAGCCCCCAGTCTTGGTAGGAGGATGATGCTTCTCAAACAGGCTCAAGTCAGGCCAGCCCTGCCTGGTTCCCTCGCTGCTGCCTGCCCTTCTATACTGGGTCCAATGCTGTCCCCTTAAAATTCGTGTCTCCCCTGGAACATGTGAATATTAACTCGTCTTTGCAGTTATAATAGGGTCTTTGCAGATATAATCCAGTTAAGATGAGCTGTGTCATAATCCAGTGACTAATGTCCTTGTAGGAAAGGGGAAATTTGGACAGAGCTGAGCTACACAGGGGGACTGCCATGTGATGATGGGGGCGGGATTAAGTGATTCATCTGCAAGCCAAAGAACCCTCAGGATGTCGGCCACCACCAGAGGCTGGAGGAGGCAAGGAAGGAGCCTCCTTTGGAGACTTTGGAGAGATCATGACCTTCCTGACACCTTGGTTTTGGACTTCTGGCCTCTAGAACTGTGAGGAATATGCTCTTGTTGTTTTAAGCCACTAGCTGGTAATAGCTTGTTGTGGCCGTCCTAGGGAAGTAATACGCCTCTTCTCCACACAGCTGGGATCATGCGCCTACCTCTCCCCATCGTGGTCATTCCTGCCCTCAAGTGCCAGCCGCCGACCCTTCACTTTAGAATTTGACCCCAAGTCCCTTGTCTTCTATTTCTGTCACCTTGGCCTCCACTTCTGACCACCTCCAGTGTCACCAACTGATCCTCTCACCTCGGGGCCCAGAACTGCTAGGGATCCCCCACTACCCGAGACAGCTCCCTGTATGTTCCCAGCTGCTCCCTGGCCAGCTCCTCTTTCCCTGTCACCTCCTTGTCTGGCTGAGTCATTCCCATGCTCTAAAACTCCCCATCTTCTCCAGTGGATGCCCTGCCCCTGGGCCTCACCTGGCCTGGCGGGCTGGGCTGAGAATCCCTCAAATGGATGTGGATGTCCCCAGCACCCTGAGTAGCACTTGTGCCTAGCTTGTTTCTTGCAGCACTGTCACCACCATTTATTTGGGAATCTCTGCCCCTGGATGAACTCTCCACGGGGAGAGACCGTGCTGTGCTCTCCAGGAAAGCTTGTCACATAAAGGACAATCCGGCCCAGCCCCTCTCTTTAGGGATGGGATAATTGAGGCCCAGAAAGTAGGAGAAACTTGCCTAGAGTTACACATCCAAGCAGGACCAAGGCTGAGGTTCTTCCCGCTGTCAAAAGAGCATCTGGGAATGTTCTTTTGGTGTCCCCAAGAGAGGCAGCAACCACTTCTTAGGCACCTCAGAACTTCCTGACTTTCAGGCCTTAAGGGGCCCATGGGTTTGGGCAGGTAGAGTCCTGAGGGCTGGGGTGGGAGGTCTTGCTCCTGCTGGAGGAACCAAGGTACACCGGTCAGACTGGGCAGAGGATACCATACCCTGGGCAGGACTAGAGCTCATGGGAGGAAAATCCCCTCTGGGACAGAGACACTCTGGGTTCTGGGATGCTCCCTGAGATCAGCCTGTACAGCTTTGGAACTGCCTCTGCCACTGCCTCAGTTTCCCCCATTTCACCGACCTGGGGCACTTTAAAGATGCAAAAAAGAGCCAATAGGTTTAGATTTCAGCTCTGCTACATGTCAGCTTGGACGCATCATTCAGTCTCTCAGAGCCTCCCTCTCCTCAGCTATGAATAACAGGGGCTAAGTGAGAGGCACTGGAGATCCAGAAACAGCACGCAGGCTGATTCATAGTGCTGCGCTTTCTTGTACGTTCTGGTCCCTCAAAGTCTGCCTGCTGCCATCATGCCTTGTGCCCTCTGCTTCTCCCCTGGGGCAGGGTGGAGGGGGCTGAGACCACGAGTGAATTGGACCCCCCTTGGGCCAACCTGGGCCAGGCATATATCAAATGGAAACATATTTCCATCTTTGCAACAAGCCTGTCAGGCAGAGAGCATAACCCATTTTACAGAGGAGGAAACTAAGGCCCAGAGTTTCACTTACTTGGCTGATGAAGAGGAATGGTGTGGCCAGGGAGGACTGGCATGAAGGTGGCCATGAGGAGTTAACTCTGCCTTATTTGATGTCTTCTGCCACCTGCCAAGTTTTTCTCAGGCTTTGGTGACATCAGCGCACTGGGTGCATGTGCTGGGCAGGGGATCACAGCTGCGTGGTCTAGAACCCTGGTGTGGGGCACTACACAGTACCTCCAAAGCATCTCACCCTTCACTGGCATTTCAGAGCAGCCAGAGACCCCAAGTTTCAATCCTCAGGAATGAGCCCCTCACCCCAGCACACACGGCACTGGAGGAACATGCCCCCCTCCACTTCCAGGAGCCCATACATTTTACCTGTCCCCCATGTGGGGAGGATAAGGTGTCTGGGGAGATGAAGGGCCTATCCCACTGTCCATCTAGATGACTGGGCCAGGCCAGGCAATTTTGCTGATGTCACCTCCCTGGAGATATTAAATATTGATAATACAATAAATTTTCCCTGCCCCTTCTATAACTCATGTCTTGGTGTGTGCCAAAAGGAAGACAAGTAGGCCAGGGTGGCTCCCTTTAGGCTGACGGGCATCCATTTCCCTGGCACTCTGGGAATCGCAGCCTTCTTGTTCTCAAGGCGCTTAGGGAGGTCAACTTGTCCAGCCCCCTGCTGCAGGCCCTAGCCGGCCTGAGATTAGCATTCTCCATGGCAGGGGAAATCATCCGGTTTGCTCCTCACAATGATCAACCACCCTTTCTCTTGGGAAGCTCTTCTTCAAATCCGACTGTGGTTCACATTAAGCAGGAGGCTGCCAGGCAGGCCCTGTATCTTGACAGCCACATGACCAAAGAACCTCATTCCTAGGGAGCAGAGCTCCTGGCGGGGCTCAGAGGTCTCATTTTGACCCGTTTCCAACTGTGTGACTTTGTAAGTTACAACGTCACTGAACTTCAACACCCTCATCCATAAAATGGGGTGGTAATCTTTCCAGACCACTTCCTACGACTGTTGGGAGCAGGGCTTTAGCTTCCCACAGGCACAACTTGGTGAGTACAGTGGGGGACTACTGGGCTAGTTGTCCTCTGTGGTAAATAACTTGATCAGATGAGACAATAAATGTGGAAGGGCTTTGCAAATGTAAATTGCTCTGTAAACACAGTGTTGTGTAAATGTTAGGGAAAATTATATGCTTCAAAAATTCGGAGCAGCGAACTTCCTTAGAAGGGGGGAAGTTCCTAAATTTTCTTGTATCCCCAGTCCTGGAGGCCTGTGTATGAGTTTGTGGGGAGTGGCAGGGGAGCCCCCCCGAGCTGGACTGGCTGTGTTCCTCCCCTCCCACTCCTCCTCCCTTGGGCTTCAAGCCAGGCTCAGGCTCCTGATTACAAAGGCCCAGGAGTGGGGAGCTTATCAGTTACACGAAATCAATAGGCATCTTCTTTATATTTTCCAATTAAAAGAGCCAACAGAGAAGAGAGAAAAACTCAAGTGCCCAGCAGCTGTCAATAGCTGTTGAGCAAGGGGAAGCACAGGGTCAGTGGGCCGGGCCATTTGTCAATGCCAAGCTCTGCTCCCCTGGCCTGCTCTCATAACGTGTGGATGTACTCAGAAGAGGAACTGGGAGGCAGCACATCTTCCAGTGGCTTCTCAGACTTCTGGCCTTGCAACTCTGTCTCCTGGGCCTTCATTTGTCAGGAAATGTGCACAATTGAACTGAGGCTGCAGAGAGGCACTCCTGTGGGCAGTGACAGGCTATCAGTACGGCCATCCACTGCTAAGATCACACGGCTTCAGAGAGACCTGCAGGTGGGGCGGGGAACCCTGCAGGGTTGTTTTGGGGAAAATGCTCACCCATCCTTCTCAGAACCAGTGAGAAAACACAAGAGAGAATGGGCTAAGAGGCAGCAAGCAGGATGTGGGGCAGATATGAACAGGCATCTGGACACAGAGACAGGTCATCAGAAGCCCGACCTGCCTACTCACATGAGACTTCTGCTCCCCAGGGTACCCAGGCTGCAGAGCTCTCTTCGGCCCTGGGGTCTGTGAGTGGCAGGGAGACAGTCCCTTCTTGAGGTGACTGCTGTGGCTGCCCCTCTCAGATCCTGTTACCAGGCCCATGACTCTCTCCCCAGCTGCTGGGAGCTTTGGCTGCTCATGCCTCCCCTGACCCTCTGTACTGGGTAGAAGGAAACCAGCTCATCTGGAAACGTCCTGGAGTTTATGCCTCCACAGGGTAGCCCTCATGTGATGACTGACTGAGATGGGGTACAAAAGGCTGGGGCCCTGGCCTAAAGGGGGCTCCTGAGGCTCTGGAAGCCCCCATAGGGTAAATCTGTGGCCGGGCCTCAGCTGCACCCTCATCTTTGCCTAGTTTTTCTTCTTGCCCTAATCTTCTCCCTTCTTCCCATTATGGGGCTCACTTGGGGGCAGCCCCACCTCCGTTATGTGCACAAAACCTTAACTCAGGCTCTGCTTGCTCCTGGGAGAGCCAGACCCATTCAATTCATTCATTTGGTAGGTATCTATTGTGCATTTTTCACACGCCAGGCACTGGGCTAGACCCTGGGGGAGGTGCACAGTGACAATGACTGCCAGTGGGGGAGAAAAGTAACAAGCAGGTAAACGAATAGGTAAATGGGTTAGACACTAGAGGTCAGGAAAGGAGAAGGCCTTGTGGTGGGCGGGACTCCTTGGGTTTTTAGGTTCCCATAAAATTCATATGTTGCCCCAAAATTCATAGGTGGGCAGGGAAGGTCTGTCTAAGGAAGTGGCCTGTGAGTTAGGACTTGGTGACAAGGAGGAACCAGGCACCTGAAGACCGTGGGGAAGGGTGCAGTTAGACAGCTGGCATGTGCGAACACCCCAAGGCTGGACTAAGCCTGTGAACTTTGAGGCCCTGAAAGGCCAGTGTGCCTGGAACTTAGCAAGCAGGGCATGAGGGCAGAGAGGGTGTGACCTGGCCAGCCATGGCAAAGGCTCCATTCCAAGGGCAATGGGGACCTTGGAAAGGAGGTCAGGCAATGGAATGATAGGATGTGACTCCTAGTTTTAAAAGGTCACCCTGGTGGTCCTGCCTAGATGGGCAAGGGATGGGGTGGGGACCTCGGGAGTTGAAACGGATGCTTCTGGTGCCCTATGCCACAGCCCATTGGTGATTTCAGCTGCAGCTGCTGTGTCAAGGACAAACATCCTCAAATGTTCACTTCTCCTCTCTGCTCTTCTTCTATGGGGCTTTTGGGGGAGCTCCAGGGGCTTACTCAGTCTGCATAGGACACCCTGGGAGTGTTAGGAGGACAGGGAGTCAAGGCCTCTGGGGACAACCATCCCTCAGTGGGCATTGAGAGTCAATAAATAAAAGCCCCAGCCTCTGTCCTTTGGAGGGACAGTTCTGAGAAGTGGGCCACACGGTTTCTGCAGGAATGAGCTACACTTGCCCTCGGCAGCATCAGTAATTCGGAAACTCACACCAGGCTGGTGCTATGGGCTGAATGTGTTGCCCCAAAATTCATATGTTGAAATCCCAACTCCTAAGGTGATATTGTTAGAAGGTGAGGCTTTGGGGAAGTGATTAGGTCGGGGGCAGAGCCTTCATGAAGGGGACCAGTGTCCTTATGAAAGAGGCCCCAGAGAGCCACCTTGCCCCTCTTGCCATGGAAGAATGCCGTCAGAAGCCTCCATCTATGAGGAACAGGCCCTCACTAGACACTGAATCTGCTGTGCCTTGATCATGGACCCCCAGTCTCCAGAACCATGAGAAATACATTTCTGTTGTTTATAAGCCAGCCAGTCCATGGTATTTTGTTATATAGCAGTCCAAACAGACCAAGGTAGCCTCTCCTCTCTCCTGTCTTGCTTGTGCTCAGCTGTGTTTTTTGTGATTGCCTCCCAAATAAACAACCTGCATTCAAATATTTGTTTCACACTCTGCTCTTGAGGGAACCTAAAGACAGACAGACAAAGGAGAGCTGATGGTGGCTTGGAGGAGGTGATGGCTGTGGAGGGCAGAGATCCGGAGATGGACCCAGGGTATACTATGCCATCCAGGCAATAAGACAAGCCAGTGGATTTGCTGTAGAGGATGAGGAAAGGGGAGGAATCAAGGATGACTCTGAGGACTTACGCTTGAAGGTTGAAGGTTTACTAAACCTAAGAAGACTGGGCTGGGCGCGGTGGCTCACGCCTGTAACCCCAGAACTTTGGGAGGCCGAGGCAGATGGATCACCTGAGGTCAGGAGTTTGAGGCAAGCCTGGCCAACACGGTAAAATCCCGTCTCCACTAAAATACAAAAAATTAGCCGGGCATGGTGGTGGGTGCCTGTAATCCCAGTTACTCAGGAGGCTGAGGCAGGAGAATCACTTGAACCCAGGGGGGCAGAGGTTGCAGTAAGCCAAGATTATGCCATTGCATTCCAGCCTGAGCAGCAAGAGTGAAACTCCATCTGGAAAAAAACAAAAAACAAAAAACAAAAAAACAGACTGGCAGAAGAACAGGTGTACAGTAGAGAAACTCAAGAGGTTGGTCTGGGTGGTATTAAATTTGCAATGTCTGTGAGATCTCTCAGTGCACATTCCCAAGAGGCAGCCAGAGCTACCAGTCTAGAGCTTTGAGCAGAGGTTAAGGCTACAGACAATCAGTTTGAGTCCAGTCATGAGCTTAGAAATGGTATTTTAAGCCATGGGTGAGAGCACCTAGGAGAGTGAATCGACGGAGAACAAATGCAGGTTAAACAAAAGAAAAGGAGCCCCTTCATCTGAGCCTGGAGTCTTAGCCCAGCTTTGTGGATCTGCCCAGGTTTCCTAAACTCCCTGGGTGCCCACAGTGTCATAATCTCATGGGATCTTTAGAGCAGTCGTGAGGGGCGGGAGACAGGCAGGGCTGCCGTGCATAGTCGCACAGTTTAGACACTGCCCAGCTCCAGGTGGTACCATTTACACAGGGCACAATGTCACAGGTACCCCCTAGAGTTGTTCAGTTTATAGTCTTCACAGCCATACACACTTCTTTGCAAGGCCAGAGAGAATATGGACAAGGCTCTACATGAGGCACAGAGTGGGAACCTCTGAGAATTCAGCAGAGGTAGAGATTGCAGCACTTGGGGCAATCAGAGACGTCTCCCCGGAGGAGGTGACATTTGCCCCAGAGCCCAAAGGAGGGGGAGTATTTATATCATTTGAATTTGGGAGTGAGATGCTCCAGCAGAGGCAATTGCAATGAACAAAGTCTGTAGGCAAAAATTGCCGGGCATGTTTGGGAATTTGCTTTGCAGGGATTGCCAAGGAAAGTCCTAAGGATTATGAAGACTATTCCGGGTGGAGGCCCTTGAATGACATGCCAGGGAGATGCGCAAAGTTATTGGACTCAAGGTCACACAATGAGGGAGATACAGAGCCAGGGCTTGGACCCTAGGTCGGAGGGTGTGCCTGCCTGTGGACACAGGCTTCCTAGTGACCTCTCACCTTCCGGTTCCTGTCACTCCCTTTGGCAGCTCCAAAACCTCATGAAGGGGTAGCAGCTGACTTCTCCAGCTCCCGTCTATCTCCCAGAGGCAGAGGCCTGTTCTGCCTTTATTTCCCAGGGCAGCATCTAAAGAGGCAGACGATTTGTGGGGAGGGGACAGAGGTTCCCCCAATCATGGAGAAAAGTGGGCAAGAAGTAAGTTCGTGGGCAGGGAGTTGGGCTTCCAGCGTGGGAGAGGAAAGATGGGAGAGGACCTGGACACTGGTTGCAGAGGTGGAAATAAGGCAATGGGCACTCTTGTTTGTCTAGGAACCCAGGAAAGAGAGGCAGCCAAGGGCAGGGCCTCCTGGGGATGGGCCTTGCCAAGCTCTCCCCCGACTTTGAGAGTGCTGTGTTAGCCAGTCCCATGCTGGGATTCATGATCCTACACACACACTCTCACACTCACACACACATACTCTTATACACACACATGTACATACATACTTGCATGAACGCACACACAAGCATGCACACACACGCTATTCTGGTCGCCTTGAACCCGTCACTCCCTCTGACACCACCGTTTCTTTTACCTTAGGCTTGCAACCCCGCTACTTCCTCCTTCATGTCTCATTTTTATGTCTTTCCCCAGGAGACCTTCTCTGTTGCCCCACATCTATTCAGGGGCCCTCCTTTGGGTCCGCTGGCCCTGTCATAGCCCCACCCTGTTCTGCAAGTTTGCTGTTCTGCATCTGTCATCCTCGCCTGTGTATGCTGAGAAGACAGATGTTTTGCCTGTCCTGATCCCTGTAGCATCCCCAGGGCCTAGCATGGTGTTTGGTACACAGCAGGTATGCAATAAATGCTACAGGCAGCAAGGGAGGAGCAACATATCTAGTGTCTATCGAATTCTTATTTTTCCCTTTCCTCCCGGGTGGGTGGCCACCTAGAGCTTTCCTGGTCCTGTGAGTCTGGTCCCTTCTCTGAGACCTTTAGTCCTAGCTCCCCAGCTGTCCCCTGCCCCCTGCATGCCCTAGAGTCCTGAGTGCCCCCATTTGATCATCTGTGCTGAAGGCCAGGTTATGCAGAGGCTGTTCTAGGAACAGATCCCATGCCCAGGAGACTCTTGACCTGGGGAGAACCAATTCAGGCAAATTCCCTAATTCCCTGGACAGTCGTCACCAGCGACGATGCTGCTTCTGCCTCCTTCGATTACCTGCCTTCCGCGGCTGCCTCTACCTCCCTCCACAGCTGGCTTTAGGAAAATCCCAGCAGCCCAGGCTGCTCCTTCCTTTGCCCTCCTCTCCATCCTTGGTCCTGTCTGAGGCAGGCCAGGCCTAACCTGGGCTCATACCACGGCCCCGCCCTGCCTTCCCAGTTCTGTGCGGCTAGCCCTGCAGTTTTCTCCCCACAATGGAAGTGTCGTCACTGTGGGAGCTTCAGCTGAAGGGAAGTTTCTCTGACCATGTGCACACTGCAGCATCGCTGGGACCTGGGCTTCAGCAGAAGAAGGGAGTCTGGAGGCTGTCTCTGGCTCTTGCTGCTCTGGAAAGACATGCTTTTCCATGAGAAAAACCATGTCTTGGGGTGTCCAACTCAAAACCTGACTGAAGCTGCTCCTGGGAGGCTCTGCAGACACAGAGCTTGGCACCCAGCCCTGTCCCGGAGGCACCTGTCTGTAATCCTGTGCTGGACAGACAAGGGCTAGCCTAGAGCAGGCCATCTCTGGGAGGCAATGCACCAAAGGCCTCCCAGAGGAGATGGCACCTGGGGGGATCTGCACAGATGTGCAGGAGGAGCTGGGTGTGGAGGGGAAGGGTGCTCTGAGAGGGAACTGTGTGAATAAGAGCTGGGTTTGGGAAATACTTGGTCACTGGCAGAGCGCTGGCCAACAGGAGCCTGGAGAAGATGAGCTTTCATCTACTCTGCACAGGCATCTTGAATAGGTACCCCATGCCCAGGCCCTACTGAGCGGTGGGTACAGATGACATGATGCCTGCCCTGCCCTCAAGTGTTTCTCTCTGTCCAGGGAAGGAAGCCATGAGACTCACTGTGCTTTAACACTGTGCCCATCAAACATGGCTCCGGGCAAGAGCAGAGATATGTGCTGCTATTAACTTCACGGGGGCCCAGGGAGGAAGGAGGGTCCCCAGCAGGCTGGCAGGCAGCTGGGAGCCTTCCTCGGGGAAGCCAGTCTGTGCTGGGCTTGGAGAGATTCCGCCTGATGATGAGATGTGGTGAGGGAGATGCGAAGTGGCTTCTGCTTGGATGTGTCCATACTTGGGAGGTTATCACTGATATGGCAGGACTGGGAATCTCAGTGCCATGCAAGTGCGTGACAGTGTGAGCGTGTGTGTGTTTTACATTAGTGTATAAGTATGCGGTGTGCATGGTGCGCAAAACTGTGTGTGTGTGAACAAGAGCAAGTGCAAGTATGTGTGAGTGTGTGAGACTGGGAGCACAAAGGTGTGTGAGAGTGCGTGAGTCTGTGAGCTAGTGTGTGCACGCGGGGTGCGTATGTGTGTGAGGCTGAGGCTGTGAAGCTGTGTGAGCGTGAACTGGTATATGTGTTTGGATTTGAATGTGCGCGAGCGTGCGTGCCCGTGTGGCTGAGTGTGTGAGCCTGCAAGGGCCTGTGACAGCGCATGTGGGTTTGAGCGTGCGCTGCACATCACCAGAGCTGTGCTCTGCTTGTTTTTACAGTCACTGTGATTTGCTGGATTTCAGCTGAGCATTCAATCCTCCATGAGACATAAAGAAAACGAATTTTGTTCCCTGGGACTTTGCATCCAGTCCAGGTGGACAAGTGCTTGGCGTGGTCAGTACAGAGCAGCCAGCACGCGGGCTTTGCTTCTCAGGAGTGATGGCTGGGAGCCAGAAGCCCACTGTGTGACCTCGGCCTGGTCTCTGGCCCTCTCTGGGCTTGGCTTTTTACCCAAGCAAGAGAAGGACGCAGAGAAACATGACTGGCAGGAGAGACCAGAGCCACAGGCATGGCCTTTTCCAGGTCCACACCCTCAGCTTTGGGCTCTGTCTAGACAGGCACCCACTCCCACAGGCTGCAGGTCTTCCCAGGAGGGCCCATGGAGCCCATCTTAAGGACTTGCCCTAGCGGTCAACTGGCAAACACGAGTATGGGTAGAAGAAAGGCAATGAGCCTCCGAGCCAGGCATTCCTGGTTCAGACCCCAGGACCACCGCTCCCAGTACTAGTAACTGAAGCCACCAGCTAACCACCACCCCAGCACTCACTCTGAGCTGCAGCTGTGTGCTCTAACCCTGCCACCTCATGTGCTTCTCCCAACAGCCCAAGGAGGAAGGTAAGATTAGTCCCATTTTATAGGTGGGAAAACTGAGACTGAGAATGCCTCAGTGACTTGCTCGGAGCTAAGGCGTGGCTCTGACCACCTGCTGAGCTGCCTTCCTGGGCTTCACATCTGCAGAATGAGAGTAGTGATGTCAGCTTGGTAGGCTTGTCTTGGGATGAATGAGACATTGTGGGTGGGGAGGGATCAGCATGGCACCTGGCTTTCAGTGACCATGCTGTGAGTGGCCCCCAGCTCCTTTGTGTAGGAGACAGGCCCTGGGAGGAAGGAGGGAGGCCTCGACCTCTGGGAGCCCCACTTGCTAGCTGCCTGAACCCGGATGAGGACTGGGCTGAGATGAGGGCTGAGGGTGAGGGTCCCACGGGAGGACTGGGTCTTACGCTGTCCCCTTCACTGTGGTGGAGACAGACACTGAGCCTTCAGCACACAGCCCTGAAGCAGGTTCCACCCCAGGGCGCTGACCAGGGGCAGGAGGAAGCAGCCACTTGTCTCCCCGTGGCTTCCTGAGAATGGCACAGAGGAGAAACCTTCCCCCTGCCCCCAGTCCACTGAGGATCTGGGTGCCCCTAATTAAACCCCAGGAAGGGAGGTGGCAACAGGAGAGGTTAATTGGCCGGGCCTGGTGTGGCCTGATAAGCCTCTGTCTGTGTTCCTGGGGAGTGTGGGGTGTGAGTTGTGAATGTGCTCATGCATCTAATTGCAGGGTCACCCACCCCAGGCTCTGTAACTAATCTCCATGGAGCCTGAGGCTACCAGCTCCCCTACCATAGGGCTCCCTTAGTCAGGATCCCAGCTTCCAACCTAGAAATTGTTCGCCCCTCTGCAGCCTTGTACTGAGAGCCTCCTGCCCCCAACCCCAGTCACTTGGCCCTGCACACAGCTCCAGCTAGTCCTCAACCTTGAGAGGACACTTGACTACAGTCAGGGCTCTGGCTATCAGGTCCAAGTCTTCTCTCCAGAGGTCCCTTTTCTCACTGGAATGGTGTGTGGATGTGGGGGCATTTGGGGAAAGCTGGGGGACTCTGTTCAGGGATGTCCTTGAAAATCCCAAGATAAAAATATATGTGAATGGAGCAAAGCTGGTCTTTTTAACAAATGGTGCTGGAATAACTGTACATCCACATGCAAAAAAAAAAAAAGGATCTAGACACAAATCTTATACTGTTCAAAAAATTAACTCACAATGGATTAAAGACTTAAATGTAAAATGCAAAACTATAAAACTCCTACAAGATAACATAGAAGAAAACCTAGATGACCTTGGGTATGGCAATAACTTTATAGATATGAAACTGGAGGCATAGTCCATGAAAGAAATAATTGATAAGTTGGACTTCATTAGAATTAAAGTAAAAACTTCTGCCCTGTGAAAGACACTGCCGAGAGAATGAGAAGACCAGCTGCAAACCGGGAGAAAATATTTGCAAAAGACACAGCTGATAAAGGACTGGTATCCAAAATATGCAAAGAACTCTTAGAACTCAACAATAAGGAAACACAAACAATGGCCAGGCATGGTGGCTCACGCCTGTAATCCCAGCACTTTAGAAGGCTGAGACAGGTGGACTGCTTGAACTCAGGACCTGAGCAACATGGCAAAACCCAAAATCTCTACAAAAAAATCCAAAAAAAAAAAAAAAAAAAAAAATAGCTAGGCATGGTGACACGTGCCTGTAGTCCCAGCTACTCAGGAGGCTGAGGTGGGAGGATTGTTTGAGCCCAGGAGATAGAGGCTGCAGTGAGCCAACTTCGTGCCACTACACTCCAGCTTGGGTGATGGGACTGAAACCCTGCCTCAAAAAGAAAGAAAGGAAAGAAAGAAGGAAGGAAGGAAGGAAGGAAGGAAGGAAGGAAGGAAGGAAGGAAGAAAGAAAGAAAGAAAGAAAGAAAGAAAGAAAGAAAGAAAGAAAG